>NW_022991675.1:0-5000 GCF_902827175.1 Gymnodraco acuticeps
AATACTTTTGGATGTGGTTCTTGAGTTCCAATTGCTGCTAAATTGCTTTATTTCCTTCAGGGCTTTGATTATTATATGACAGATTAAAAACAATAAACATTAATGAAAAAATGTTTCATTTACATTTGTCCTAGAAAAGCATGAGCAAAATGTAAACTTAGTTTTTATTACAGTGTATTTTTTTTTAACATAAATTACATTTTTATCACAGAAAACGATGGACACTAACATTGTTACATTTGATCTAGTAAAGAGTATTTTCAAAAACTAATCATATATTTCATTTATATTGTTGGGGAATGAGTTAAAGACAATATATATAAGGAATTGTGCATGTTGAATTTAGTTCTGTATTTTTTTTAAACCCTGAAATTATGTCCCGGGTCAATTGACCCGAACATTACCAAAGGGTGCGAAATGTGAACATAACACAAGGGTTAAATACATATCTGTGTGTGTGACGGCTTGTCCTCCCATGGTGGTGTGTGTGCGTGCAGTGTGTGTGTTTCGAAGGAGAATCTCTGATTTTAGCACAAATTACAAAGAGTTTGGAGTGAATGTGTAGGAGGGAGGGAGGATCAATAACCTGCAGTTAGTGTTGATAAAAAGCTCCTCTGCTCTGTTTCACTCTCAACACAAACCTGACCTTTATCTACGGTGGCCGAGAGGTGCAGAACACGCCACAACGGCCTAAAACTCTTCCATCAGGAGAATCGTGCTGCAGCTTCAGAGAGGATGCAGATATTAAAAACAAATGTTCCACATGAAGACACATCTTCAGCAACTTGACAACACATGCAGCGTTTAGAGAACCTTCAGCAACTTGAGGAAGCACGCGCAGCGTTTAGCTGCAGAAACCAGACGCTGCAAGAAGCTCAAAACACAACGGAGACCAGGGGACACTAAAGAGTGACGCACACAGCTGGGAGACCAGGGGACACTAAAGAGTGACGCACACAGCTGGGAGACCAGGGGACACTAAAGAGTGACGCACACAGATGGGAGACCAGGGGACACTATAGAGTGACGCACACAGCTGGGAGACCAGGGGACACTAAAGAGTGACGCACACAGCTAGAAGACCAGGGGACACTAAAGAGTGAAGCACACAGCTGGGAGACCAGGGGACACTAAAAAGTGACGCACACAGCTGGAAGACCAGGGGACACTAAAGAGTGACGCACACAGCTGGGAGACCAGGGGACACTAAAGAGTGACGCACACAGCTGGGAGACCAGGGGACACTAAAGAGTGACGCACACAGATGGGAGACCAGGGGACACTATAGAGTGACGCACACAGCTGGGAGACCAGGGGACACTAAAGAGTGACGCACACAGCTAGAAGACCAGGGGACACTAAAGAGTGAAGCACACAGCTGGGAGACCAGGGGACACTAAAAAGTGACGCACACAGCTGGAAGACCAGGGGACACTAAAGAGTGAAGCAAGTTGCTGGAGACCAGGGGACACTAAAGAGTGACGCGTACAGCTGGGAGACCAGGGGACACTAAAGAGTGACGCACACAGCTGGGAGACCAGGGGACTCTAAAGAGAGACGCACACAGCTGGGAGACCAGGGGACCCTAAAGAGTGAAGCACACAGCTGGGAGACCAGGGGACACCAGAGCCATATAATAGAAGAGAACTTTACGACATCTTCGTTCACTCCAATGGACCAGTTTTTTTACAGCAATGACAGCTTTACTCAACATTGAGAAACACCCCTGGTCTCCCAGCTGTGTGCGTCACTCTTTAGTGTCCTCTGGTCTCCATGTGTGCGTCACTCTGTAGTGTCCCCTGGTCTCCCTGTGTGCGTCACTCTGTAGTGTCCCCTGGTCTCCAGCTGTGTGCGTCACTCTTTAGTGTCCCTTGGTCTCCCAGCTGTGTACGTCACTCTTTAGTGTCCCCTGGTCTCCCAGCTGTGTGCGTCACTCTTTAGTGTCCCCTGGTCTCCCTGTGTGCGTCACTCTGTAGTGTCCCCTGGTCTCCAGCTGTGTGCGTCACTCTTTAGTGTCCCTTGGTCTCCCAGCTGTGTACATCACTCTTTAGTGTCCCCTGGTCTCCCAGCTGTGTGCGCCACTCTTTAGTGTCCCCTGGTCTCCCAGCTGTGTGCGTCACTCTTTAGTGTCCCCTGGTCTCCCTGTGTGCGTCACTCTGTAGTGTCCCCTGGTCTCCAGCTGTGTGCGTCACTCTTTAGTGTCCCTTGGTCTCCCAGCTGTGTACGTCACTCTTTAGTGTCCCCTGGCCTCCCAGCTGTGTGCGTCACTCTTTAGTGTCCCCTGGTCTCCCAGCTGTGTGCGTCACTCTTTAGTGTCCCCTGGTCTCCCTGTGTGCGTCACTCTTTAGTGTCCCTTGGTCTCCCAGCTGTGTACGTCACTCTTTAGTGTCCCCTGGTCTCCTAGCTGTGTGCGTTACTCTTTAGTGTCCCCTGGTCTCCCAGCTGTGTGCGTCACTCTTTAGTGTCCCCTGGTCTCCCAGCTGTGTGCGTCACTCTTTAGTGTCCCCTGGTCTCCCAGCTGTGTGCGTCACTCTTTAGTGTCCCCTGGTCTCCCAGCTGTGTGCGTCACTCTTTAGTGTCCCCTGGTCTCCCAGCTGTGTGTGTCACTCTTTAGTGTCCCCTGGTCTCCAGCTGTGTGTGTCACTCTTTAGTGTCCCCTGGTCTCCAGCTGTGTGCGTCACTCTTTAGTGTCCCCTGGTCTCCCAGCTGTGTGCGTCACTCTTTAGTGTCCCCTGGTCTCCCAGCTGTGTGCGTCACTCTTTAGTGTCCCCTGGTCTCCGTTGTGTTTTGAGCTTCTTGCAGCATCTGGTTTCTGCAGCTTTTAGTAAACGCTGCGCATGTCTCCTCAAGTTGCTGAAGATGTGTCTTCATGAGGAACCTTTGTTTTAATATCTGCATCGTCTCTGAAGCTGCAGAGTGTTTCTCCTAAAGGAAGTTTCTCTGCCTCCGTACTTCTCTCCTATTGCAGCTCTTTATCTCTATGCTCTCCTGCAGAGTGAGCAGCTTACAGGAAGTGGCCGTAACGACGTTGGAGAAGATCCAACACGTGTCAGTCAAAGGCTTTAATTCACTCACTGAATCTGCTGCTGTCAACAAAGAGTGAAGATTCAGTCCTCACTTCTTACAGGAAGTGTAAGGGCTTTTGTCAGCAGTAGAGGAAGTACCCAGGTCTTTAACTTAATCAAATGATCAATAACACAGTCTGAAAAATATGAAACTACAGGTAAAAGTCTTGAGTTCTTTCAGCAAAATGTACCTGAAGTATCAAAGGTAAATAACTCTTTATGCAGAATGGCTCAAGTGTTGTTAAGATCACATGAAGTACATGTTGCTAGTACTTTTACTCAAGTACATGACAGAGTATTTTAACATTGGGATATTATTACTTTTACTCAAGTATAGAATCTGAGTACCTCTTCTACTATTACTATTACTACTACTAATAATAATACATTTGATTTGTAAAGCACCTTTCATTGCTAACAGCAATCCCAAGGTGCTACAGGAGGCGTTATAAAAACAAACAAAGGTTTTATTGAAGGCTTTTTTTTAAAGAAAGGTTTTTAGGCCTTTCTTGAAGGCGTCAGTGGTCGGTGGAGTCCTCAGGTGGTCTGGGAGTCCTCAGGTGGTCTGGGAGTCCTCAGGTGGTCTGGGAGTCCTCAGGTGGTCGTGGAGTCCTCAGGTGGTCGTGGAGTCCTCAGGTGGTCTGGGAGTCCTCAGGTGGTCTGGGAGTCCTCAGGTGGTCTGGGAGTCCTCAGGTGGTCTGGGAGTCCTCAGGTGGTCGTGGAGTCCTCAGGTGGTCTGGGAGTCCTCAGGTGGTCTGTGGAGTCCTCAGGTGGTCTGTGGAGTCCTCAGGTGGTCTGGGAGTCCTCAGGTGGTCGGTGGAGTCCTCAGGTGGTCTGTGGAGTCCTCAGGTGGTCTGGGAGTCCTCAGGTGGTCGGTGGAGTCCTCAGGTAGTCTGTGGAGTCATCAGGTGGTCTGGGAGTCCACAGGTGGTCGTGGAGTCCTCAGGTGGTCTGGGAGTCCTCAGGTGGTCTGTGGAGTCCTCAGGTGGTCTGTGGAGTCCTCAGGTGGTCTGGGAGTCCTCAGGTGGTCGGTGGAGTCCTCAGGTGGTCTGTGGAGTCCTCAGGTGGTCTGGGAGTCCTCAGGTGGTCGGTGGAGTCCTCAGGTAGTCTGTGGAGTCATCAGGTGGTCTGGGAGTCCACAGGTGGTCGTGGAGTCCTCAGGTGGTCGGTGGAGTCCTCAGGTGGTCTGTGGAGTCCTCAGGTGGTCGGTGGAGTCCTCAGGTGGTCTGTGGAGTCCTCAGGTGGTCTGGGAGTCCACAGGTGGTCGGTGGAGTCCTCAGGTGGTCTGTGGAGTCCTCAGGTGGTCTGGGAGTCCACAGGTGGTCGGTGGAGTCCTCAGGTGGTCTGTGGAGTCCTCAGGTGGTCTGGGAGTCCACAGGTGGTCGTGGAGTCCTCAGGTGATCGGTGGAGTCCTCAGGTGGTCTGTGGAGTCCTCAGGTGGTCTGGGAGTCCACAGGTGGTCGTGGAGTCCTCAGGTGGTCGGTGGAGTCCTCAGGTGGTCTGTGGAGTCCTCCGGTGGTCTGGGAGTCCTCAGGTGGTCGTGGAGTCCTCAGGTGGTCTGTGGAGTCCTCAGGTGGTCGGTGGAGTCCTCAGTTGGTTCCACAGGTGAGGAGCAGCTGCACAGAAAGCCCGATCCCCCATTGTGCGGAGTTTGGTCCTCGGGGGCGAAGCCGATGGTTGGTTGTGGAGCCGAGGTTGCGTGTGGAGGTTTGTGATGTGAGAAGTTCCTTCAGGTATGGAGGAGCGTTCCCGTGGATGCACTGATGGGCGAGTAGTGCGATCTTGAATTCGATCCTGAATGAGACAGGAAGCCAGTGGAGGGAATGAAGAACGGGTGTGATGTGGTTGTACTTTCTCACACTCATCAGGATCCTAGCGGCACTGTTCTGTACGTATTGGAGCTTCTGAAGGCTCCTGCTAGGAGTCCCGATGAGG
>NW_022991675.1:10000-45234 GCF_902827175.1 Gymnodraco acuticeps
GCCTCGGGACATATTTCCCCAACAGTAAAAGCAGGTGATGTTTCGGCTCATGATGGAGCAGCTAGAGCTCCTCCTGAGATATAATGCATTTCCTTTGTACTGATTATGAACACAGGGAAATGTGTTTTTGCACACAACATATTCGTGCAATAGTGTTTACTCTTCAATATGTGGGTGTCCGTAAACTTAACAAATAATGTTAAACAAAGCCTGAATTTGCAACCTTAAGAAATAATAATAAATGCATTAATTATGAAATGTGTTGTCTCATTATCACGCAGTGCTGCATCAGAGCTCCTCCTGCATGTATGTCTGAGTGCCTGAGATGTGGATCTAACATGTCAATGATGTGCTGTTCTGAAATATTAGATCTAATTACATCCTGCTGGGTCAGCGCGGAGCACAGGAGGCGACCCTCGCTGTGAGTTATGGTGCTTCCTCTGTAGCTGCTGAATACCAGTCGCCCCACAAAGAGCAGCGTTATCATCATTTCACCAGTATTTCCTTTCCTGGGTTTCTGCGCATTTTTTAAGGATGAAATTCTACATTACATTTTCTCCAGAAGTGCATTTGTTCCTTATAATGTTACTATTATTCTTTGCTTGGGTTTGAGTGCATTGTTTGTTATTAAATGAAATGTGATGTATTGGTGAGAAGCAGTCAAATTAAAGGTCTAAATATAACATTTCTCGAGCATCCTTCACCTCCTGCAGAAAGAGCTTTTTCTACCGTTTGACTATTATTACTGCTTTCTTTTCTCTTGTGTTCCAGTGCATCATTTAAGCTCAAAACACCTATTTGTTATTAAATTAAACGTGATTTATTGCTGAGGGTCAGCACACAATTAGAGAACTTTAAACATATACATGTGTGCATCCACATCTCGATATATAATGCATCCATCTTGGGCATTATAAATACATTTTCATCCACATGTTTGTTTTTTTCTACCATTTCCTGTAATGATGAGAAATGGTGATTCGCTGCCTCTCTGCAGCAGATGCTCACTTGTTCTCTCTTTCTGCGTTTTTGCATCCGTCAATTATTCTAATAGTGTTGCCCTTTGCTGACAGGTTAAGAGCATTTTTATCTGCATTGTTTTCCAGGGCAGCTAAAGGGCTCGCGACCCCAACAATCAGAGTAATTGAATAGTTGGATAAATTGAATGATCTGCAGGGGAGAAGTGTGTAATGAAAATAAAGCGAGACCAGAGGATTCCTGCACCTTATGCATGTATAATATAGACATACATATAGGCCTGCACCTGGTGTGAGAAGTTTCAATGTGTTGCGTGAAATTCCTGCAACATCCCATCCTCCTTTTTTGAATCAGCTTGATGTGCGTTTTCATTTGACTAAAATGACATTTGGAGCATTAAGCAGCGGCTTATGGGATTGTGTTTCCTGCACAATATAAAGGATGTGAGACAATGGATGAGCAGTCCGTGTGTTCGGGAATACACGGGAAACATGCGGAGGAACAGCAGCAAGATGTAGCAGAGGATATTTCAAACGCAAAATGCGGCACTGTTTTTAGCGTTTACGCACTTTCTGCGCACTGCGAAACAATTATATTCTATATATATTTGTAATTGTATTTAACGTTTTTATTCCACCAAAGAAAAATCTGTTAATTATTATCATTATTCATATTATTATTTTAATTTATTCTATAATATTAAATAAGATGATTTATATGCTAATATTTCTGATTATACACAACATTATTACAGGCTTTGTTATATTTCTCCTAGGTTTTTTATATACACAATGGCTATTGACAACCTCCAACAATGCAAGATTAATATAGCCTAAAGAAATACAAATAATGCAAAAAGAAATAGAAGTAATTTAAATGGATAATTATTAGATGAAAAGTGCCGAAAAATCTGTAACATTTACCCAAATTATGACGAATTTGGATGAAATCAAATCGCCTGAAACGTGTGCGTGTATTTCTCTCTCTGTGTGTGTGTTCTGTGTGTGTGTGTGTGTGTGTGTGTGTGTGTGTGTGTGTGTGTGTGTGTGTGTGTGTGTGTGTGTGTGTGAGTGTTGCTTTTCTTCCCTCCTCTTGATCTAAATTGGAAGCGAAGACTGAGTTCATCTCCCTGAACCTCCGGCCCTCCGCAGGGACTCGGCTCCTTCAGCTCCCCGGGAATCAGCCTCACTCTCCGGCCGTGAGATGAGGAGTGTCAGCGGGCAGGTGCAGGTGGATGTGACGCGGACGTGTGTCCCATAAAGCCATGCTCATAGTGACAGCTCAGTGTGCCATGTGGACATACATTTAAAGTGATGGAAGGAGGCTGTTTTTAAGAGAATGAACAGATTACAATTACAACCATGGTTGTAATTGTAATCTGTTCATTCTCTTCTACATTCTCTTTCTACATTTAGATGTGCACATCTAAATGTAGAAACGAGTTCTAGCTCGATTTGGTTCATTTCATTTTGGTGATATCAGTGTATCACTTTCTAATATCAGAATCAGAATTCCTTTATTAGAGGGGAAATCTACAGCAAAGACACAGCACTGATAGACACAATACAACAGTTTTAAAACCGTATTAAGTGGGCATTCATACAAAAATAACACATTTCAAGAAAAAAACAAAGCAGAATGACAGTAGTAAATGTAGTATAAAGTATATATATTTTACGTTACAAAATTGTTGTTACAGGTGTTTGGGAATGCAACATGAATACGCAGCCAGTGTGCACAACATATACTATGATATAATATTGAACATTTTCCAAATATGTTAGAAAATAAATGGACCAATGACCACAAAGTTCCTTCTGTTTTGGTTGCATGGAACCCTCCTCTTCCTTTGAGCTTGCGCTATTCATTTTTTATAATTACAACCACATCTAAGCTACACGTCTTATAGCTCAATTACAATTACATATGAAATGAATGGATCTAATTTAATTTGGTGATATAGTTCATATGTCACCATCCCACTTCCAATAATGTTGAATATACTTTCCAAAAAGGGTCAAAAATAATTGTAGAAATGATCACACAGTCTTGAAATGACTGCAGCAGTGAATCTGCAAGGGAAACTATCCTCCTTTTTTACAAATCCCTAAGTTAAAAAGTTCCCGCTTCTCCTCATGGGACCATTTGCTGATTATTAAACTTTCATTAATATTTTCCAAAAGGGCTCAAAATAAATGATCGTGCAATGGAAACGCAGCAGTGAAATCTGCAAGGAAAACTCTCAATCTTTTTTTATAAATCCCTTAAATAAGTTCCTGCTCCTGCACGCTGCACGCGGGACCCTCCTCTCCCCCTGGCTCGCGGCCCCTCCACGAGCCACTGCAGCACTGAGAGCTATTTAAAGTCTCTCCAGGATGCAGGTCCCGCCTCTCGGGGGACTAGTGTCCGCCGGAGCCTCTCCTCCTCCTCCCGGTCACCTATGGAGGATGCTTTCCGCCACCGGGGGCCTCCTCTTCCTGCGCTCCCATTGGCCCTCCACGGCGATGACGTCACGCCCGCAGCCGCCCCTGCAGCGCTGCATGGAGCAGTTAGCCCGTCGGAAACATTTCCAAAAACAGCTCGGCACGGCACGACACGGACACCCAGACCCCGGGGATCATATACTGACTAACAGGGACAGATTCTGGGACAGTGAGGAAGGAACCCCCCCCTCCTCCTCCTCGACCCCCAGTCCACCTGCACACAGAGGAGCCATCATACTTTTTTTTTTTTGATTCTCCAGAAGACAGGACGGGTGTTGCGGGTGTATGCGCGCGGATCACGATGATGCAAAGTGCGGTGGTCCTACCGACAGAGAGTCCCGTGAAGAGTTTACCGGAGATCCTCGGAGTGCCACTGCAACGTAAGACATTTATTACCCTCCTTATTGAAGAGGAAAGTGGGCAACCGGTTTTTTTGCGTTAGATCCGGGGGGGGGGGGAGTGAGTGTAAATCGGCCGAGGATGAGGAGGAGAGGAGAGCTGAGAGTCTCTGCAGGCCGATGATGTGTCATGCTGCTTATATTCCTTAAATAATAATACTGATGAAAGCAGAGCAGTGGACATCCCGTGCGTCACATCACAGCCTGTAGTCGGCGGAGGACTATATATATATATATATATATATGATTTATTCTATATATTTTTAAAGCAACAGCATTTAATTGTTAAACTTTGCAGCATGTTGTTTCCTGCAGGCAGCTGCAATGTGTCCACAGGTCACACGCAGTTGTCACCACCCAGCAGACACACGCACACACTTTGATTGGCAGGTCAAAACACACCTTAAATCAGGATATACAATTAAGGATTTACAGCTGCGTAATATTTCCTTTGTAGCTTTTTGTTCAGGATAAAACCAAGTGTTTATCGCAGAACTATTTTCGTGCATCAAAGGCGAGTATCACCTTCTGTTCCTCCGGAGTGTTAATCTCTCCCTTTATAATCTGCAATCAAGATGGAAGAGGAACATCTCTGCTGCTCTGACCTGATTATTAAAGGACAGTTAGCATGTCAGATGGAGCTGGAGTGTAAAGGGCTACCTGCAGAAACCACAACAACTAAATAGGATCATGCAGTGAGATCATTAGGGTTCAAAGCCCTAAAATAACAAAACGTCCTTCTGCTGTAGGCCAAAAATAATCTTGAGAAAATACGTTTTTCCTGTAAATATGAAAGGGTAATCAAAGACACATTTGGCTTAGAAATAACCAGAAAATATATATAATTATTTATTTGCATCACGTTGCTCCGGCCTGTTTAGTTTCAACAACACAAATGCAGGATAAATAAATACAAATAATTAGTGTGATTTTAGATTTCCTGTATTTAAAGGGAATAAAGAGACTGTGTGTTGGTCGGCTTATGCTCTTTAATTTGATAAATCGAGGCAGATTAAAAGATTGGATAAAGATCCTGCCACTCAGCCCCCTGCAGGGCCTCTGTTCTATCCTGGATTTAAAACCTGGATTATTCCAGGAATAAAAAGCAACACATTTTATTCCGTGGACTCTGCTGACTCAGGGTAAAAATAGAGCTCCAAAAAGCACGAACCTGCAGGAAATACAGTGTTTACTTTAGGTGTAATTACCACAAATCACTGCACAATTTGAAAGTATGAGAGGCTGCCAGAATACACTTATTCTTATAGATATATATTTTAAAAAAAAAGCGTATTAGCTGCTAGACTTTTTCTGACGTGGTCCACTTCCTGATGTGACGGAGGCGATGAGACTGGATTGAAAGAGTGGAGAGTGGCAACAGATACCAAGACACACACACACACACACACACACACACACACACACACACACACACACACACACACACACACACACACACACACACACACACACACACACACACACGCACACACCGTTGCCAAGATTGAGCTGCTTTCCTTTCAGCACCACTGCTCTCCTCGGTCTTATCTCCAGATGTTTAAAATGCCTCTAATTTCTCGTCAAAATAAAAAAGGAAGACATCAAATCAAATGCAATCTTATTTAAATATGTTCCCCTATCCTCCCTGTAAGGATCAGTCACTATGGAGGTGAGACAAAGCCACTATACCCTGCCTCTCTCTGCAGGAATGTGACTTCCTGTTATGGATCTTTTTATATGCTGCTTTAAATCTGCAAAATGAAGCAACATAGGGTGGATATTATCTGCAAATATGTTCATTTCCTATTCTTTTATAGGTAAACATGAAGTCATCAAAACATTCAAAACACATTTTGACTGAGCTACCTTCATTTTTCAGTCATACATTATCGTATTTGTCATTTAAAGCTGCAATACACTTTTCCTGCATTTTTAGTATTGGAAAATGCATTTAGTTGAATATAGATAATGTGCGTGTCCACGTTGTGTGTGTGTGTGTGTGTGTGTGTGTGTGTGTGTGTGTGTGTGTGTGTGTGTGTGTGTGTGTGTGTGTGTGTGTGTGTGTGTGTGTGGCTCGACCTCCATGTTGCACAGAGAGCTGTGTGTTCCTTCAGACGGTGTGATCAGATTAAGCACGAGGCTTCTTGAGCTTTATAGCTGGATGATGTTTTGTCTCGACAGTGAGCAGCGTGTGTGTGTGTGTTGTGTATATATTATACGCGTGTGAATGTGTGTGTTTGTGTGTGCGTGCGTGTATATATACGTGTGTGAATGTGTGTGTTCGTGTGTCAGTGAGTGTGTGTTTGCTCTGTTGTTTTCTGGCGTTTGCTCGGTGCATTTATTCTCGGTATTGATTTTTCATTATCGGATATCATGCGCTGTTTGACTAAGTGAAACCACGAAGGAGCATTTTATTAATAAAAAAAAAAGGCAGTTATTTACAGAACATTTAAAAAAGATATATATACTTGTAATGAAAGGACAAGGCCTTGTTCGGCAATATAAACCCCGGATTAAGTCCTTGTTAAATACGATTAAAATATTGAGTGTAATTATGGCTAAACTCTTGTTATAAATGAACCAGCCCTGATATAGCGTGCATTTGGTTGTTTATTGAAGGCCCAGCTTGCAGCGGAAATATGCATTTTGAGATGGATGAACATCAGACTGTCCTTGAGTTATCATTTCGATGTCACCTTTAAAATATGTGCAGTTTACAGCAGATCATCGCTGCAGAAGCTTTCAAACGTGAAGGAATCGGGAGGTTAAACGCGGGCCATGTTTCTGCTGCACATGTGGTCGTGTTTGAAGAAAAACTACGACATTGAATCTATTTTTGACCCTTTTTGCCACCGTGGAGCTAAAACACCCTGCACAGATTAAAAGGCTAAAGAGGAACCAAATTGGTCGAAAAATGATCATAAAAGTCAATATATTTGTCAGAAAGTAGTCCCTCTCTCTTTTTACTGCCGGGACAAAGCTCCGAGCTCAGCCCCTGATGAGACGGAGATATTCCACAAAGCCTTCCAACACAAAAAGACCCACACTCATTATTTCATCGTTTTAAATAAAGAATACCGTGTTTTTATTGTTTAACAAAGATAATGCAATTAAATAAAAATGCTACGTATATTACGTTATTTAAAGTAATGAAAAATAAGACAAAAGTGTGTTAAAAAATAAAAGAAATAACATAAAAACAAACCGAATAGGAATGAGATAAACATATGTTTAACATGGCTGATCAGACAATTGAACGACAGGGCTGATACAAGCTTTTGAGTATATCAAATATAGCCAAATACTATTTATAAAATGTACATAATGACATTTAATTGAATTTGTATAAGGGTTTTTATATATCCAGTCTGGGTTTAAAGTAGGAAATGAAACCAAATTAGGCTACTAATGAAATATTGTGCTTTTTCACGACGCATTCTGGGACAAATCCACTGCAAACATATCCAGATATTAGAAAAGCTGTCAGTCAAGAAAAGATGGGATGATGGCATTAGAGAGCAAAAAGAAAAAGGCACTGAGGATCAGTCTAAACCACCGTACCGTGGCTGTAAACACATCCTTTATGTTTCTGTGTACATAGGCTGTCTCGATATTAAAGCATGAGAAATAAATGGGAGAGAAGGAGAAATGAACGCTCTGGAGATAACTGGATAAATAGTGTAATATAGTGCAACACATCGGATATAATGTATGAAATTGTCCTTATTCTACGCTTGCATGAACCCATGTATTCCCCCTGTTTCTACCGGGTGTTCTGACTGTCCTCTCCCCTCAGAAATCCCTCATTGCGCCGGCTGCAGTCAACACATCCTGGACAAATTCATCCTGAAGGTGCTGGACCGACACTGGCACTCCAAGTGCCTGAAGTGCGCCGACTGCACGGCTCCTCTGCAGGACAAATGCTTCTCCCGGGCCGGAAGCGTGTACTGCAAGGAGGACTTCTTCAAGTGAGGCTCCTTCTTATTTTATTAAGATATATATATATATATATGTGTGTGTGTGTGTGTGTGTGTGTGTTCATGGTTGCAGTGGTGGAAAAAGCATTCAGATTCTCGAGTAATTAAGCACTCTTCAGAACTGTTACAGGATGTGTATTTTGTAAATTGTAACGGCTAGCCTACTTGTTATTAGCATATTAGCATATATACAACGCCATTATTTCGAGATATCCCGGTATTATTGCAGTAAGTTTTTATCAGCTTTAATGTTTATTTCTGAACCAAAACAGCTATAAAAAAATGCTGGTAATATTATTTTATTTTGGTGAATAATTATTCTGTCCAAGTCAATTTTGAGTTTAACACCTATCATTTTGCCAGGCTGTTATAAATGGATGGTACCATAATGGACTTTTTATGCTTAATTATATGAATTGCATAATAATATTGCAGACGGTATTCTCTATTACTAATTTAAAAATAATAATAGGTCACCTAAATGCCCTTTTATGTTGATATTGAAAGAGTAAGCAACACCTTTCAAAATAAGAGTTCAAAAGCCCTTTCTTTCTTTCTCTCTTGCCGTCAAACGATTGGCATCAAAGAAAGACAATTGAGTTTGACTTTCATCCAGAACAGGATCAGCAGATCGGAGCGTTTTACCAAATCATGTTGGAGAGGTTTTAATGCTCAGAGCCTGAATGAGAGCTAAAGAGCTCTGGAGACTCAGTGAGAGCTAACAGTGTTAGCCCCCCCCAGGGACACGGGGGACGTTAGCATGGTGTGGTGAGGAACACGTGTGTGTGTGTGCGTGCGTGTGTGACTGTACATACTCACAGCAACATACACACATTCAGAGGTGGAAGAAGTACTCAGGTCTTGTACTTGAGTAAAAGTAGAAGTACTCAGGTCTTGTACTTGAGTAAAAGTAGAAGTACTCAGGTCTTGTACTTGAGTAAAAGTAGAAGTACTCATATATTGTACTTGAGTAAAAGTAGAAGTACTCTGATCTTGTACTTGAGTAAAAGTAGAAGTACTCAGATCTTGTACTTCAGTAAAAGTAGAAGTACTCAGATCTTGTACTTGAGTAAAAGTAGAAGTACTCAGGTCTTGTACTTGAGTAAAAGTAGAAGTACTCAGGTCTTGTACTTGAGTAAAAGTAGAAGTACTCATATATTGTACTTGAGTAAAAGTAGAAGTACTCTGATCTTGTACTTGAGTAAAAGTAGAAGTACTCAGATCTTGTACTTCAGTAAAAGTAGAAGTACTCAGATCTTGTACTTGAGTAAAAGTAGAAGTACTCAGATCTTGTACTTGAGTAAAAGTAGAAGTACCAGAGTGTAGGAATACTCTGTTACAGTAAAAGTCCTGCATTCAAAATGTTCCTCAAGTAAAAGTAGAAAAGTATTCTCATCAAAATATAGTGAAAGTAGCGACAGTAAAAGTAGTCATTGTGCAGATTGATCCATTTCAGAATAATATATATATATGTTTTATAATGATTGATCATGAAAGTGTTCTCAAAGCTGGTGAAGGTGCAGCTAGTTTGAAGTACTTTGTATACTGCAGGGTAGCTGGTGGATTTACTCCAGGTGGAACTAAAGTCTGATTCAACACTTGGTTATATTTCACATCATTCATCCACATCTGTGAAGTAACTAAAGGTATTTAATACATGTAGTGGAGTAGAAGTACACAGTATAGCATCAAATGGAAATACTAAATTGTACTTGAGCAAATGTACTTAGTTACTCTACACTACTGTACACACACACACACATGCACGCATGCACACACACACACACACACACACACACACACACACACACACACACACACACACACACACACACACACACACACACACACACACACACACACTTCCAGAGGCTGTGTTTCTCAGCAGTGATTTGGAGGCTTCACCTCGCTCTTTTTATTTCCTGGGTTGGCGCTGTGATTGAAAGCCTCTCCTGAGTCTGTGCTTTATTGGTTCTCCTCAGGGTGTGTTTTACTGTGGGCACCCCTCCTCCTCCTCCTCCTCCTCCTCCTCCTCCTCCTCCTCCTCCTCCTCCTCCTCCTCCTCCTCCTCCTCCTCCTCTTTAGCTCTCAGTACTTCATCTGCAAACACATAAACATGCAAACATGCAAACACCACACACACACACACACACACACACACACACACACACACACACACACACACACACACACACACACACACACACACACACACACACACACACACACAGTGCATTGATCCTCTCCATCCATCAGCCTGCAGACAGCTCCATCGTTAACAGAAATGCTCCACTGCTGATTTTTCTCTGCGACAGCTGGAGCTTCTGTAGCTCTGACTCTGTGCCATCAGTCCTCCTGAGGAGATGAGCAATATCTGTCTGGCAGCAGGAGACATTTAATCTGGGTCGGTGTCGCTAACACCACCAGCCTGCAAAGTGAAGAGGGCGTAAGCAGGTGGAGGAAGTACTCAGATCGTGTACTTGAGTAAAAGTAGAAGTACTTAGATACAGTATGTTTAAATGAATACCATAAAATACCAGCTCCAACCGAAGGCTTTGTTCAAAATGTAGGTCTAACGCACTCTTAAAGGTTTGGACACTCTCTGCCTCTCTGATTAAAACTAACAGACCTGGGAGCGTAATGTTCTAGCGGGGCGATCGTGGATTAAAATATATTTTAGGTACGAAGGTGCTTAGTTCCTTAGTTACATAACACCACTGTGAACAGAGGCTCATGTCTTGTTGTAAATGTTCTAACGTCACTCTCTTGTTCTTCCTGCAGGAGGTTTGGAACAAAGTGTGCCTCGTGCCAGCAGGGCATCCCCCCCACTCAGGTGGTGAGGAAGGCGCAGGACTTCGTGTACCACCTGCACTGCTTCGCCTGCATCATGTGCTCCAGGCAGCTGGCCACCGGGGACGAGTTCTACCTGATGGAGGACGGGAGGCTGGTCTGCAAGGTGGACTACGAGACCGCCAAACAGAACGGTATGATCTTGTCGTCCCTGTACGGAGAAGTGTTCTAGACTCTGTCTGTCGGTTCCTCAGAAGATACAAGTGTGTTTTCTGGGTGTGTGTGTGTGTGTGTGTGTGTGTGTAGGTGTGTGTGTGTGTTCTGGGTGTGTGTGTGTTTATGCATGTGTAGGTGTGTGTGTATGCGTGTGTGTGTATATGCGTGTATGTGTGTGTGTGTGTATGTGTGTGTGTGTGTTCTGGGTGTGTGTGTGTTTATGCATGTGTAGGTGTGTGTGTATGTGTGTGTGTAGGTGTGTGTGTGCATGTGTGTGTGTGTGTGTGTTTATGCAGGTGTAGGTGTGTGTGTGTGTGTGTGTGTTTATGCATGTGAAGGTGTGTGTGTGTATGTGTGTGTGTGTATGTGTGTACGTGTGTATGTGTGTATGTGTGTGTGTATGTGTGTGTATGTGTATGTGTGTGTGTGTATGTGTGTGTGTGTGTGTGTATGTGTGTGTGTGTGTGTGTGTATATGTGTATGTGTATGTGTGTGTGTGTGTGTGTGTGTGTGTGTGTGTGTGTGTGTGTGTGTGTGTGTGTGTGTGTGTGTGTGTGTGTGTGTGCTGTCTCTCCGTTGAGACTTCCATGCATTGATTGATTATGTAAAGTGAAGCTGTTATGAGGCTGTGAGGATTTATGTCCTCTGCTGTGGGACTTGGACAGATGCACAAGGACAATAATATACTCCTGTACACCAATACTCACTTCATTTAACATGCACAGGCAGAGTGTGTGTGAGAGGAAGTCACTCACACTTGTAATGGTGTGTTTTCAGATGATTCAGAGGCGGGGACCAAGAGGCCGAGGACCACCATCACCGCCAAGCAGCTGGAGACCCTGAAAAGTGCCTACAAAAACTCCCCAAAACCTGCCCGTCACGTGCGGGAGCAGCTGTCCTCGGAGACGGGGCTGGACATGAGGGTGGTGCAGGTACAGGGGAGAATATCTATGCACTCTGACATGTTTAAAACACTACAAGGGTCATTCCAGAATTGGAGGACAATTTAGACTCCAACATTTTTGAAAAAGGAACCTTTTATTTTATAATTTTTTTTATGTATTTAGGAAAAACAGATAATAAACCATCAAAAAAAGGGATTTGCCCAGCTAGGCATCAAATGTATATTTTCCAATGAAGAATTACCCCTATTACTCTAATTACAGTAACAGGGTTAAATCAATGCTAATTTGAGCTTTAACCTCAGGAAGTATTATTATTATTGCAAGACAAGTATGTTTAACACAACAAGTGCATGTTTTAGCATTTTGGGCATGGATTATTAGATTTTTTATATGGGGGACATGACATGTCCTCCAATTCTGGAATGACCCACAAACACTTGATCTGTGTCGTCAGAATATGTCCTTTACACGATAAGACCTAATAACTTAAAGGGGACCTATCATGCAAAATGCACTTTGTGATGTCTTTTATACATCAACTGTGGAACGACCTGCCCTTGCTCATCAGACAGGCTCCCACACTGACTGCTTTTAAATCTCGTCTTAAAACCCACCTCTTCTGCTTGGCATTCAGAAACAAGTAGATTGTTGCTTTTATTTGCTTTCAGTGGTCTATTGTTTTTATTATATGGCTGTTATTTATTTTTTAATTATTACGTTTATTCTGGTTTGCTTTGTGTTTGTATCTTGTATTTTAAATGTATTTATATTATGTTGTGTGAGCTTATCTCTCTGTACAGCACTTTGGTCTGAAGGTTTTTAAAGTGCTATATAAATAAAGTTGGATTGGATTGTGTCCCCGGTGCGTCGGGGAACTCACGCAGCGTCAGGAAATAAAACCCTCTCTCTTTTCCTCCGTACCCAAATCTTTTAAAAACGGGGAACAACGAGCGGATACAGATTCCATCCGAACTGATGTGTCCATCCGAGGTGACGTCGGCGGACCCACAGAAAGTTGCTATCAGAAACTATGCCTGACGTGTTTTGGACGTCTTTGTTTACATTAGCATCGCTAACACTCAGAGCTAACCTTTACTGGAGAGCACATGTGTTTAAAAAGCAGGAAATAAAGAAAGGAACTCACCTTGTGATAAACCTGCAAGAGAAAAAGCATTTGAGCTCCAAACTGTTTCAGAGATAATCCTTGATGTGGTTTAGAACAGGATGGCGTTTTATCACAGCAGAATTTAACTTTATCTCTGGTAGAATTCTGATCAGGCATTAGCTCCGCCTCCTCTTTTATTTTTTTTCAAGCTAAGGACCCAAAATCTGCATTTCTCTAACAGGGCTTCAAAAGAGGGGTTTGAGCAGCGTGGCTGCAATGGATGATCTGTTTGGTATTTTGAAAATAAAACTTCACTGACATGTTTTGTTTAGGTATGGCCCTACAATATATGTTTCAAATATAGCATAGGTCAGTGGACCTATCCTATATTTGAAACATATATTTTAAGAAGTAACAATGCAGTGAGATATGGAGTCTTGTTTTTAGACAATGCATCTTTAAAGGTCCCCTATTATACTATTTCTTTCATCGATATATCATAGTTCTCATATATAACCAGAACACGCCTCTGAAGGACTTTGTTTAAAACACTACAGACACTTGATCTGTGTCGTCAGAATGAAGCTGAAATCCAGCACCAGACACTTTGTACGCTGCTATGGACACTCTTGCACTAATGTACATTTTTTGAAGTGACAGTTATTTTGTATTGATTGTTGTGTTTTATTTAGGTCTTAATGTGTAGATATGTATAATTGTGTCTTTTGATTGTGTATATATAGGTATTTTCATTTCATTTCAAACCTTTATTAAATCCCATTGAGATCATTGATCTCTTTTTCAAGGGAGACCTGCTCAATAGTATATATACATATTTGCCTACATATTTTTATATATATTTGTTTGTTGAAAGGTGCTATATAAATAAACGTGCCTTGCTTTGCCTAAATGTTAATGTTATTTTCTCCTTCAGGTGTGGTTCCAGAACCGGCGAGCGAAGGAGAAGCGTCTGAAGAAAGACGCAGGGCGACATCGCTGGACTCAGTTTTATAAAAGTGTGAAACGTAACAGAGGGGGAACCAAAGTGGAGAAAGAGAGCTCGGCCGACGACGCAGGGCTGAGCGACAGCGAGCTGAGCTTCAGAGGTACGAGATACTCAGTACTCAGATCCTTTCCTAAGTAAAAGTACTAATACTATAGTTGTAAAATTAAAATACTCAATTACTCAAGTGACAGTTCTGATTGGTTCCTAAAAAGTACTCATTCTGCACAATGACCCATTACAGGATAATATCAAGTAAAGAAGTCAGGTAAATGTAAAACAACACAAATATCCAAAGTTAAAGTACTTTAAAAGTTAAAGTATCGTTTCACAGATCGTTCTCCAATGTGTAGTTCCTCTACTTTAAAGAATCCTCTCCTGCTGATGTTCAGGTGTATATCAGTATGTAGTGCCTCTACTTTAAAGAGTCCTCTCCTGCTGATGTTCAGGTGTATATCAGTATGTAGTGTCTCTACTTTAAAGAGTCCTCTCCTGCTGATGTTCAGGTGTATATCAGTATGTAGTGTCTCTACTTTAAAGAGTCCTCTCCTGCTGATGTTCACGGTGTATATCAGTATGTAGTGTCTCTACTTTAAAGAGTCCTCTCCTGCTGATGTTCAGGTGTATCAGTATGTAGTGTATCTACTTTAAAGAGTCTCCTCTCCCTGCTGATGTTCAGGTGTATATCAGTATGTAGTGTCTCTACTTTAAAGAGTCCTCTCCTGCTGATGTTCAGGTGTATATCAGTATGTAGTGTCTCTACTTTAAAGAGTCCTCTCCTGCTGATGTTCAGGTGTATATCAGTATGTAGTGTCTCTACTTTAAAAGAGTCCCTCTCCTGCTGATGTTCAGGTGTATATCAGTATGTAGTGTCTCGACTTTAAAGAGTCCTCTCCTGCTGATGTTCAGGTGTATATCAGTATGTCGTGTATCTACTTTAAAGAGTCCTCTCCTGCTGATGTCAGGGTATATCAGTATGTAGTGTCCTCTACTTTAAAGAATCCTCTCCTGCTGATGTTCAGGTGTATATCATCAGTATGTAGGGTCTCTACTTTAAAGAGTCCTCTCCTGCTGATGTTCAGGTGTATATCAGTATGTATTGCTCTACTTTAAAGAGTCCTCTCCTGCTGATGTTCAGGTGTATATCAGTATGTAGTGTATCTTACTTTAAAGAGTCCTCTCTGCTGATGTCAGGGATGTGTATATCAGTATGTAGTGTCTCTACTTTAAAGAGTCTCTCCTGCTGAGTGTTCAGGTGTATATCAGTATGTAAGTGTCTCTACTTTATAAAGAGTCCTCTCCTGCTTGTTCAGGTGTATATCAGTATGTAGTGTCTCTACTTTAAAGAGTCCTCTCCTGCTGATGTTCAGGTGTATATCAGTATGTAGTGTCTCTACTTTAAAGAGTCCTCTCTGCTGATGTTCAGGTGTATATCAGTATGTCGTGTCTCTACTTTAAAGAGTCCTCTCCTGCTGATGTTCAGTGTATATCAGTATGTAGTGTCTACTTTAAAGAGTTTCTCCTGCTGATGTTCAGGGTGTATATGCATGTAGTGTCTCTACTTTAAAGAGTCCTCTCCTGCTGATGTTCAGGTGTATATCAGTATGTAGTGTCTCTACTTTAAAGAGTCCTCTCCTGCTGATGTTCAGGTGTATATCAGTGTGTAGTGTCTCTACTTTAAAGAGTCCTCTCCTGCTGATGTTCAGGTGTATATCAGTATGTAGTGTCTCTACTTTAAAGAGTCCTCTCCTGCTGATGTTCAGGTGTGTATCAGTATGTAGTGTTTCTACTTTAAAGAGTCCTCTCCTGCTGATGTTCAGGTGTATATCAGTATGTAGTGTCTCTACTTTAAAGAGTCCTCTCCTGCTGATGTTCAGGTGTATATCAGTATGTAGTGTCTCTACTTTAAAGAGTCCTCTCCTGCTGATGTTCAGGTGTATATCAGTATGTAGTGTCTCTACTTTAAAGAGTCCTCTCCTGCTGATGTTCAGGTGTATATCAGTATGCAGTGTCTCTACTTTAAAGAGTCCTCTCCTGTTGATGTTCAGGTGTATATCAGTATGTAGTGTCTCTACTTTAAAGAGTCCTCTCCTGTTGATGTTCAGGTGTATATCAGTATGCAGTGTCTCTACTTTAAAGAGTCCTCTCCTGCTGATGTTCAGGTGTATATCAGTATGTAGTGTCTCTACTTTAAAGAGTCCTCTCCTGCTGATGTTCAGGTGTATATCAGTATGTAGTGTGTCTACTTTAAAGAGTCCTCTCCTGCTGATGTTCAGGTGTATATCAGTATGTAGTGTCTCTACTTTAAAGAGTCCTCTCCTGCTGATGTTCAGGTGTATATCAGTATGTAGTGTCTCTACTTTAAAGAGTCCTCTCCTGCTGATGTTCAGGTTGTATATCAGTATGTAGTGTCTCTACTTTAAAGAGTCCTCTCCTGCTGATGTTCAGGTGTATATCAGTATGTAGCTGTCTCTACTTTAAAGAGTCCTCTCCTGCTGATGTTCAGGTGTATATCAGTATGTAGTGTCTCTACTTTAAAGAGTCCTCTCCTGCTGATGTTCAGGTGTATATCAGTATGTAGTGTCTCTACTTTAAAGAGTCCTCTCCTGCTGATGTTCAGGTGTATATCAGTATGTAGTGTCTCTACTTTAAAGAGTCCTCTCCTGCTGATGTTCAGGTGTATATCAGTATGTAGTGTCTCTACTTTAAAGAGTCCTCTCCTGGCTGATGTTCAGGTGTATATCAGTATGTAGTGTCTCTACTTTAAAGAGTCCTCTCCTGCTGATGTTCAGGTGTATATCAGTATGTAGTGTCTCTACTTTAAAGAGTCCTCTCCTGCTGATGTTCAGGTGTATATCAGTATGTAGTGTCTCTACTTTAAAGAGTCCTGTCCTGCTGATGTTCAGGTGTATATCAGTATGTAGTGTCTCTACTTTAAAGAGTCCCCTCCTGCTGATGTTCAGGTGTATATCAGTATGTAGCGTCTCTACTTTAAAGAGTCCTCTCCTGCTGATGTTCAGGTGTATATCAGTATGTAGTGTCTCTACTTTAAAGAGTCCTCTCCTGCTGATGTTCAGGTGTATATCAGTATGTAGTGTCTCTACTTTAAAGAGTCCTCTCCTGATGATGTTCAGGTGTATATCAGTATGTAGTGTCTCTACTTTAAAGAGTCCTCTCCTGCTGATGTTCAGGTGTATATCAGTATGTAGTGTCTCTACTTTAAAGAGTCCTCTCCTGCTGATGTTCAGGTGTATATCAGTATGTAGTGTCTCTACTTTAAAGAGTCCTCTCCTGCTGATGTTCCGGTGTATATCAGTATGTAGTGTCTCTACTTTAAAGAGTCCTCTCCTGCTGATGTTCAGGTGTATATCAGCACATTGTCAGTAACCCTAATGAAATTGATGGAGCTGCTAAATGAAACGCTGCTGCAGAATTGAATGGTTGTTTTCTTGCATTGTTCGATACAAAGAATCTCATTCACATTCCCCTCACACCCCCTGCCGCCGTGATGGAGCTTATTGGAGCACAGAGAGGCTTCTTAGTGGGATGCAAACGACAGCTCGGACATCCCGGTGTTATTTAATGTTGCAAAACCCGTTTTGGGCGCAGTCGTAAAAGTCTTCGAGCCACTTTTAAAAAAGAAAGGCCCGTTTTTATGAGAAATGAAAACATGGTGACAGAAACTCTATAAAGCACGCGGGGCTTTTAGTCAATTAGAGAGAAAGCGCTCTGTGTTGTTATTGAAGCCACTCGGGGGAGGGATGGAGATGGAAACAAATATATGCTGCAGCGATCGCACACATACAGACCTCCTGATGCTGGAGAGGGAGAAGAGGCACAGATCAAACACCAAGCACTGGCTCAGCCTCCACTTACTGCACCTGTGAAACCCCAATAACTCTCACCCATAAAAGCACTTAACTGTATTGAAGAATAACAACTATATAATGCTTTTGCAGTTGACAGCACTGTTGATGTGTTAAAGTTTTAACACGCCTCATGCTAAGTGAAGGTGATGATGAGAGGGAACGTCTCTCCCCGTTAAATATAGGCTTTCTTCTGGAGGTAGAAGGAGCTCATTTACAGTTCAGGGAGTTTGGAGGGAACACAGGGATTTGAGCCTTAGCAGACCATTCACATGCACCAAAATCTACAGAACACACTACAGGAAAGGGAACCCCCAAAGAGCACAATAGGCACTCTTTGCAAATGTTTGACCTGTGATATCAGAATACTGAAGGCCCACCTATGTCCACTAAAGGTCTGCTATCATGCAAAATGCACTTTGTGATGTCTTCTCTACATCACCATGTGTCCCCGGAGTCAGGAGACTCACAAAGTAGGGCTGCTCGATTATGGCAAAAATCATAATCTCGATTATTTGGGTCAATAATTGATATCACGATTATTAAAAACGATTATCCATTTACTTTGAAAACATCCATTTATTGAACAAAATAAATTGAACAGTATGTTTTTAACAGTTGATTACCCTGAACTTTAAGTATGCTTCAACTGAAAAACCAATACAATTTATTTTTTAAAGAAAGAAATAAAAATAATTGAAAGAAATAAAAATAATCGTTTTATTTCGATTATGTTGTTTTCATAATCGTTGCAAGCCAAAATCGATTAAAATACGATTAATTGAGTAACCCTATCGCAAAGTGTCAGAAAACAAAACATCTCTAAAAACGGAGCTGATCCAGATTTGCTGCGTCATGACGACATTACTAAAAATGTGGGCGGGCTTTATATCCACGGGCCAATCAGAAACGTTGCTGTCAGAAACAATGAGACGTGTTCTGGAAGTAATATGGTCGGTGTTTACATTAGCATCGCTAACACTCAGAGCTAACCTGTACTGGAGAGAGTGTGTGAAGAAGCAGGAAATCAAAAGGAAGTCACCTTGTGGTAAACCTGAGAGAGAGAAAGAGTTTGAGCTCCGTACTGTTTCAGAGAGAATCCTTGATGTGGTTTGGAACAGGATGTGGAGCATTTAGCTGAGAATCTGCTTCTCTTCTGCTGTAAAGCTTCTCTCTGCAGCTCTATGTGGCCCCGTAGCTACTGACCCAGAATCAGCACTTTAGTAACAGGGCTGAAACAAAGGGTTTGAGGCTACAATGGGTGATCTGTTTTTGGTGTTGTTGAGCAAAACACTTCAGAGACATGTTTTGTATAGATATGGCCCTACAGTATAATATAGTGTTCAAATATGGCATAATAGGTGAGCTTTAAGCCATTCAACTCTCCAGATAGGCTTTGCAGACCGTTTACATGCACTAAAACCTATAGGAAACACTACAGGAGAGGCTAAACCCCAACCAGCGTAATAGGGCCTCTTTAAGGACAGTGTGTAGTTTGTGATATTTGAATATATATTAATTGACTGTCTCCTAAAAAAACCATTAAACATAAAATCACAATCACTAAGAGAAAACATGCTCAAAGACCCTTTAGGGTGCATTTGATCTAGTGATCACATCTGACAGTTTCAGCTCCTTCTGTACATTATTCCAAGCAGAAGGGCAGCATATGTATGGGTTTAAAGTTTGGTACATTATTGTTGTGTCTGGGGGACACAATGAGGTTTCACATGGACCTGAATGCAAACGTTGACCCATTAATCCCAGTATAAAATCACCAGTAAGTGTTTCATTGGCGCTCTTTATTCACACGTTATATATATATTTGTATTTGGGATTGTGGGAAACGGTATTTCGATCTCTCTGTCTGTACACACAAAGAAAGTTTGAAATATTGACAATAAAGTTGACTTTGAAAAGCTTTTTTACCGAGTTCTGTTCTCCCTTTTTGTGACAGCGCACAACTAACTATCTCTCTCCTCTCCCACAGACGACCAGGTGCTCTCGGACCTCGGCCACACCAACGGGCTGTACGGCAGCGTGGGGGACGTGAACAGCGTGGGGGACGTGAACATCGTGGCGCTGAATGGAAACGGTTTCTCGGTGGACGCGGCGGGACAACAGTATCACGATGACATCCGGGGCGGGAAGTCCCTACGGCCTGCCGCAGTCCCCCTCCTCCATCACCTCGCTGCCCCTCCACAGCCTGGGCTTCAGCATGGACAGTCTGGTGGCTCAGGGTGGGGGGGGGGCAGGGTCTGAGGGCCATGGGAGGGGGGCCCAACTCAGACCTGTCCACAGGGAGTAGTACAGGATACCCCGACTTCCCCACAAGCCCCGCATCGTGGCTGGACGAGATGGACCATTCCCAGTTTTGAATCTCGGAAAAAAAAACACGGCAGAAACGCTGTGGAATCACCTGGCGTTTTACATTTCCTTCTATCAAGACTGGTTTGTGGAAGAAGTGGATCTCAACACATCCCCAAAATGTTCCCATGTTGCCCTAACCCTCCTCCGTACCTCGAGATGGACCATTCCCAGTTTTGAATCTGGTAGACAACACGGCAGAAAGGCAGAAACGCTGTGGACTCACCTGGCTTTTCCAGTTCCATCCCCCCCTCTATCGACCCCCCAAAGGCTGTGAGGAGGAAGAAGTGGATCTCAACACTGAAAGTTCAATCTCCACGGAGGACGATTATGGAGGACACGTGGGAACAGATTTGAGATTTGACCAACCCAAAATTCTGACTTTCTCAAACCATTTTTTATTTTACATTTGGTCAAATCCCAACAGTATTTCCCTCGTGGCCCGTTTCCTCCTCCGTACCTCGAGACCATTCCCAGTTTTCAATCTCGGAAAAAACACGGCAGAAAGAAACGGACTCCATCTGGCTTTTTACATTTCCTTCTATCACTGGTTTGTGATTGTGGGTGAAGAGGAGGAAGAAGTGGATCTGAAAGTTCAATCTCTACAGAAGAGGATTAGGGAGGACATGTGGAAACATATTAGAGATTTGACCAGTTCTAAATCCTGATCCCAAACGGTTTCTTTTTAACATTTGGTCACATCCCTAACATGTTCTCATGTGGCCCTTACCCTCTTCCGTACATCTGAACACTGCTGAAAGTCCAATCTCTACGGAGGACGATTAGGGGGGGACATGTGGAACATTGTTGAGATTTGACCAACTAAAATAAATTCTGACTAATCCCAAAAGTCTGACTCTCAGAAACCACATCTCCCAAAATGTTCCCACGTGGCTCTTATCCTCTTCCGTAAATCGAGATGGACCATTCCCAGTTTTGAATCTCGGAAAAACTCATTTGGCTTTTTACATTTCCTTCTATCACATTGTTGAGATCAGACCAATTCAAAAAAAATTCGGACTTTTTTACATTTGGTTACATCCCAACAATATTTCTCATGTGGCCCTTCTCCCCTTCCGTACATCTCAACACTGTATCATACACTTTTTGTTTTGTTCTGTCACCCTGGGACTGGATTTGGTTGGATTATCTCTCACTTGGTCCCTCAGAAGTACAGACCCCCCCCCAGATACAACTTTAGGGCTACAATCCAGATCAAAGTCCCTACGAGACCCTGCATGCTTCACGGACTGCTGCCTGTCCGAGCCCTTCTTTCCACAGCGGCGACGCACTTTACTCTCCTCCTCTGTTCCTGCGCAGGAGGAGAGACATATGCACAAGGCAACAAACACAGTGTTTCATTGGGAGGGGAATTTACAAGAACAGTGGCACAAGTGTGAATTTTGAAACCATGCTGATGTTTTTTAATGTACTGCTGAAGCTTCTTAGTCCGTACAGAAAGTCCTCCGTTTGCTACACAGCAGATTTTATTTATCCGTATAGCTGTCAGTATTAAAGGAGATAACGTGTTGGAGGAGGAAGCAACCATTTTGAGTAATACATCACATTGAAATTCATATTGATTTTGAACGCAGAGACAAAGAGATTTCATGGAGTGAATAACATTCACCAGGAGGGTAAAAGCGTCTCTCTTGTGTTTCCTCGTCTGATCTGGGATTCTCCGGGTAATCTCCTCTATTCCTGCAGAGCGACCATCCTACTTACCACCCCAGATGTGAGTCAATCTGTTCTCCCTCTGCTGGCCTCCATGTCAGGGGGATTACTGAGAGCCCCCCACGATCCGGGCTCTGCAACCCAGCGCTCACATGGTCACATTAAAGCTGCCCGGCAACAACACACAAGACAAGAGGCACTTTAAGCAAAATGCAGCATTACTATCTGGTGAATACACATCGTACTGGACAACAACAGAGACAAGGCACTTTAAGCGTCTAAAAGTCTCATTTAAGAGCCCGAAAATGACACTAAAACGATTTGGATTGCAGCGTGAATAGATAAATACACATTATTAATTGTAAAAACGTACCGTACAACAACAGAGATAGAAGACAGAGTCACTTTGAGCGTCTAAAAGTCTCTTAAAAATGCAGATTTAGCGCTAATACTTTGATTTGACCTGTTTAAGTCAATCTTATCTGTTTTGTGAAAATTTGCTTTTTTTAAAAAACAGATCATCTTAATGTAAATTCAACCAACAGAAAGGGACACTTTGAAGCAAGCAGATTGGATCACAGCTGACACATTGCAGCGTTAATATCTAAATACACATTATTAATGGAAAACTTACCGGACAACAACTCAGAGAGAAGACCGAGTCACTTTAAGTCTCATTTAAGAGCCAGAAAGCAAATCAACAAACATAAAATGCAACTAAAACAATTTGGATTGCAGCGTAAATATCTAATACACATTAATAATGAAAATCTAACTTCACAACAACTCAGAGAGAAAACCGAGTCACTTTAAGCGCCAAAAAGTCTCTTAAAAATGCAGAGTTAGCGCTAATGCTTCGACCTGTTGAGCCAGTTTGACTCATCCTTACTTTTATTTCAGTTCAAGAAAGTTCATCTTATTTATATCGACACCTTTTTGTTTGTTTTACCAGAGCATCCTATTAAAGAGCCAGAAAGTGACACCATTAAGAAAACACTCTGGATTACAGCCTAAATACCCAGTAAATACACCGTATCCATGGAAACTATACTGGGATTCAATAACAATAATTAATATCAATGACAGTATTAAAACATGTGGGAAATAATTACGTAAAATGGTTATAGCTCCTCCAGAGAGCCTCCTCTCTCCTCTCTCCTCTCTCCTCTCCTCTCCTCTCTCCTCGGTTATAGCTCCTCCAGAGAGCCTCCTCTCTCCTCTGCTCTCTCCTTGGTTATAGCTCCTCCAGAGAGCCTCCTCTCTCCCCTCTCTCCTCGGTTATAGCTCCTCCAGAGAGCCTCCTCTCTCCTCTCTCCTCTGCTCTCTCCTTGGTTATAGCTCCTCCAGAGAGCCTCCTCTCTCCCCTCTCCTCTCCTCTCTCCTCGGTTATAGCTCTCCAGAGAGCCTCCTCTCTCCTCTCCTCTCTCCTCGGTTATAGCTCCTCCAGAGAGCCTCCTCTCTCCTCTCCTCTGCTCTCTCCTCGGTTATAGCTCCTCCAGAGAGCTCCTCTCCCTCTGCTCTCTCCTTGGTTATAGCTTCCTCCAGAGAGCCTCTCTCAGTCCTCTCTCCCCCTCTCCTCTCCTCTCCTCGGTTATAGCTCGTCCAGGAGCTTCCTCTCTCCTCTCTCCTCTCCTCTCCTCTCTCCTCGGTTATAGCTCCTCCAGAGAGCCTCCTCTCTCCTCTCTCCTCTCTCGCTCTCCTCTCCTCCCCTCTTCCTCTCCTCTCTCCTCGGTTTATATCTCCTCCATAGAGCTTCCTCTCTCCTCTCTCCTCTCCTCTCTCCTCGGTTTATAGCTCCTCCAGAGAGCTTCCTCTCTCCTCTCTCCTCTCCTCTCTCCTCGGTTATAGCTCCTCCAGAGAGGCCTCCTCTCTCCTCGGTTTATAGCTCCTCCAGAGAGCCTCCCTCTCTCCTCCTGACCCTAAAGTGCACATGTGTACCCATTACTCCAGTATGAGATCCCCAGTGAGCGCTTCCTTGGTGCTCGTTGTTCACACGTTGTTTTCAGTGTCCTTTGAAGGCCACATGTTGAGGGGGAATCAAACACTTTGGTTAAGTCCGTGTCGTCTCAGCAGTTTGCATCTTGTTGTAAATTTTGTACAGTTTGAAAACGTGTTGTCTTGTTTCATGAGCGCTATTTATTATTATTATTATTATTATTGTTATTATTATTATTGCCATGTGTCTTTGAAAAAGATGTAAAGAGAGCACTGAATGTATTCATTTATGCCTTCTGTGTATGAACCGTGTACAGTCAGATCTATATGAGCAAAATAAAGCTGTCTTTGGGTTACGCCTGATTCGCTCTGCACTCACAAACTACCATCTGATTTCTGCTCAGAATAGTCTCTAAGATCTAAGAAGTAACATGCAGTGAGATATCTTGTTTTTAGAGATTTCTTTGAATCTCTTGAAAACACCTTATTTAGAGTTCGGAAAATCACACATTTTCGTCCGAAAACAGAAAACTTTTGAGCTGATTCTGGTCAAATATAGTTACAGATAAGATTTATTTACAAGATCTGATTGATCTAAATATACCGTCTTATTTCAAGAATTCTTACCGAGCAACATTTCACTTTGGGTAAGGGTTAGTTGTATCTCAGATAAAACATAATTATTTTTACATTTTTATGGAAAAATCACCGACTGCGTCAGAAAATAGAAAACCTTTAAGCATTTCTGGCTTGTTTTGACTTGTTTTGTAACAACATCTCCTGATTCTGGAGAATAAAGCTCAAAATAAGATTTCAGAGCTATTTATAAGATCAGATTCATCTAAATATCCCGTCTTATTTCAAGAATTCTTACCAAGCAACAATTCACTTGCTGTATCGGCAGATTGTTGTACTTATAACAAAAGAAAATACCTTGTTTTCATTATTCTTGTGAGCATCCACTCCTCCCAGTGTAATGGTGACGAATGTGAGAGTTAACATTTGCTTGGCTTTCAATATATCACGAGGAAAAATATCTCTCGTAGGTGTTTTTATTATTTTTGCCCTTATCTAAACGCTCTTAGGGCGAGTTAACCCGCAAATCCATTTACCCATTGAGAGCATTTACCACACACTTAGGCCTCGATTCAATTGTGAGATCCAGTTAGTCCGGCAGCGGACAGTGGTTCGGTTAACGTGATGGATTGATCACTGGGGGGGGGGGGGGGGGGGGGGGGGGGGGGGGGGGTGGGGAGATGGGAGAGGAGGGGTTAATTACATCCACACATCCCTTACTCAAGTAGAAGTACAGATACTCGTGTTTTTAAAAATACTCTAAATTAGAAGTACTGACTAAATACTTCAGTAAAAAGTACCCATAACTAGCAGCTGTTTTAAAGAGTACCTGACCTCCCTTTATATTAATAGAACAATAATGTCATTGTTAGCTAATGAATGTTTCCATGCTGAACAACGGCAACATGACAACGTTTCCATTGGTCCCCTCTTCTTTAGAGAAGACCAGGAAATGATGGATACACGGATCGTGTTCAAATCAATAGGCACGCAATGACTCTAAAGAATAATGATCACGCATCAAACACACATTCAGACTAAAGGAACCAGCTGTTTGGGAAATGAGAGAAGTAGAAAGTACAGGTATTTGAGTTCAAACATGTAAGAAGTAGAAAGTACAGGTATTTGAGTTCAACATGTAAGAAGTAGAAAGTACAGGTATTTGAGTTCAACATGTAAGAAGTAGAAAGTACAGGTATTTGTGTTCAACATGTAAGAAGTAGAAAGTACAGGTATTTGAGTTCAACATGTAAGAAGTAGAAAGTACAGGTATTTGAGTTCAACATGTAAGAAGTAGAAAGTACAGGTATTTGAGTTCAACATGTAAGAAGTAGAAAGTACAGGTATTTGAGTTCAACATGTAAGAAGTAAGTAAAGTACAGGTATTTGAGTTCAACATGTAAGAAGTAGAAAGTACAGGTATTTGTGTTCAACATGTAAGAAGTAGAAAGTACAGGTATTTGAGTTCAACATGTAAGAAGTAGAAAGTACAGGTATTTGGGTTCAACATGTAAGAAGTAGAAAGTACAGGTATTTGAGTTCAACATGTGAGAAGTAGAAAGTACAGGTATTTGAGTTCAACATGTAAGAAGTAGAAAGTACAGGTATTTGAGTTCAACATGTAAGAAGTAGAAAGTACAGGTATTTGTGTTCAACATGTAAGAAGTAGAAAGTACAGGTATTTGAGTTCAACATGTAAGAAGTAGAAAGTACAGGTATTTGGGTTCAACATGTAAGAAGTAGAAAGTACAGGTATTTGAGTTCAACATGTGAGAAGTAGAAAGTACAGGTATTTGAGTTCAACATGTAAGAAGTAGAAAGTACAGGTATTTGGGTTCAACATGTAAGAAGTAGAAAGTACAGGTATTTGGGTTCAACATGTAAGAAGTAGAAAGTACAGGTATTTGAGTTCAACATGTAAGAAGTAGAAAGTACAGGTATTTGTGTTCAACATGTAAGAAGTAGAAAGTACAGGTATTTGAGTTCAACATGTGAGAAGTAGAAAGTACAGGTATTTGTGTTCAACATGTAAGAAGTAGAAAGTACAGGTATTTGAGTTCAACATGTAAGAAGTAGAAAGTACAGGTATTTGAGTTCAACATGTAAGAAGTAGAAAGTACAGGTATTTGAGTTCAACATGTGAGAAGTAGAAAGTACAGGTATTTGGGTTCAAAATGTAAGAAGTAGAAAGTACAGGTATTTGTGTTCAACATGTAAGAAGTAGAAAGTACAGGTATTTGAGTTCAACATGTAAGAAGTAGAAAGTACAGGTATTTGTGTTCAACATGTAAGAAGTCAAAGTAAAAAGTGGTCAGAAAAATAAGTAGTGGAGTAAAGTACTGATACCAGAAACATGTACTTAAGTTCAGTAACGAAGTATTTGTACTCCACTACTTCCCAGCTCTGCTGGAGAGGGAGTAAATAAAGGGAAGCAGATGCCGGCTGATCCTCTCGCTGCTGAAGAGACATGGCAGCAGATTGCAGATCTCAAATCTTCTCTTAATCCCCGTGCTGTTAACTAATTGTAACAGTGCTTTGTGAAATATAGGGAAATATGCTTTGTGCTTTGAGGCAAAGAGGGAATGTGGTCCATATGCCGTCCGTTAGCTTGTATGGAAATACGTCAAGCTGCTATAAAGGGAATAATGCAGCCGGGGTCTTTAACCACCGAGGTCACGAGTCTGATTTTCCTCTAACACCTGTTTTTACTGTACAAAAGTGCAGAGAAACGGTAGCGGGGGTGCTGGAAAATGTCTCTTGATTAACAGTAAGGTATTGTAATATTAAAAACATGGATACACTTTTTTTTTAAAACAGTAATTGTCTTAATAATAATTAAGATCTATAACTGTAATTTTACAAGAAATGTCTCTTTAATTCCATGAAATATATTACTCTAACATATATTAATGGTTAGCATACAATCATACACCACAAAAATAACAAGAATTGTCTTCCTTACAGAAAATGTTATTACAAAAACGACCATTTGCATGTTATGACCTGGCTCAAAAGGCCACAACAAAGTGCAGACACACCATATCAATGGTTAATAAAAGATGTTTATTTAGTAATTCAAATGAATCAAATTAAAGAAGTGCAAAATGAGTAAAGCATGAGGTGTGGACGTCAGTGGTATCATAGTGTAAATGCAGGGTGAGGGTTGCATGGACGTGTATGTGTGAGGGTGGTGAGGTGCACAAAGTAAAGCAACTGAAGTAGCAACAGCATACTCAACCGGGTGCCTGTAGAGAGAAGCAGAGAGACCCAGGTGCCCTGAGTTACTGCAATCAAGGCTGGACAGAGCACAGCCACACCCTCTCCAGATGAACCCACAGGGATCCCGAAAAACCCACATCAAAAAGTACAGAAACATCAATGCCAGTAAATCCGTAAAGCCAACTCGGCTCTCTGTGATGCAGGTAAGTGACTCAACAAGAGGTCCAACTGGCGTAACGACTCTGAGTTCTTCAGCCTACCACATATGACAGGTTCATCTGGCGCCTTAACATCACACCCATCAGCCAACCCTGGAACTTCGATTTGGAGTAGCAATCAAGTACATGCTTTTCAAAGCCAAAGTGTCACAAAAAAATCTGTCCATTTTCTGACAAATCCGTCAAAATTGCTGTAAATGTTTTTCTATAATTCTCTAGGAGAGAGAAACAATTCTAATTCAGATGATCTCCAGCCATGCTAGCAGCTCTTCAATGCTATATTTGAGCAAAGCAGGGTGTTGAGCTAAATGCTAACAATGATAATGTTAGCATGCAGAGTCACTTTCCCGCCAGAAAATAGGGGTAAAAACCAACAATAACATGTTTAAATTGAAGGCAGTTGGATTTAAAAGTGATGCTCACAACTTAGCATGGACGTAGACGGGTTGCTAGGAATCGTAACCGTCTCTGTGGCGCTGGCGGAGTGGTTACTGCGTTCGTCTCCCACTCATTTTTTTTTTTACAACGTCTCGTGAGTAATGTGCAGTACCGGAGTCCAACAGAGAGGCAGCAGCTGCGGGACAGTAGCCTGCACACTGCGTAGCCTTCCCTGCTGTGAGGCTCCGGCGAGTTGACAGTACACGAACCCCCCCCGGTCAACAACTTCTATATATATAAAAATCGCTGGCCCCCGAAAGTGTCTCTTGGATTAATTTTGGCCCTTGGACAAATGTAGTTGGTGACCTCTGATCTACAGCCATGCTAGCAGCTCTTCGATGCTATATTTGAGCGAAGCAGGGTGTTGAGCTAAATGCTAACAATGATAGCATGCAGTTACTTTCCCGCCAGAAAAGGGGTTTAAACAAACCTGTTTAAATTAAAGGCATTTGGATTTAAAGTGATGCTTACAACTTAGCATGGACGTAGACGGGTAAACAGAGACTGAACAAATATATTTGTCAAGCGACAATAAGAGGACAAGTCTTTTGGCAGTTGGATAATGTATGCAAGGTATAAGGCCATGTGCTTCAAATAAAGGCATTTAAATGAGTTTTTTTAAATGCTATGCACATTTTTTTTTCCATCTAATTGGCACAAAAACAACATGGATGGTTCCATACGCTCTGATAATCGTCACTACTTACATTAACGTGTGTTTATTCAAATGTATCGCACATGTTTTAATATGGCATTCTGATTGACTTAACTTTCACATATGCTGTAATCATCCATCAACTTTTTTGTCCCCTTATTTTAACTACACTAAAAAATATTCCACATTTTTGCCTTTTTTTAACACAAATTTAAGGTTTCATTTTGTTTAAATGAGGTATTTTGACCATTAAATCCCAAAAGAAGTGTAAAACTTGTATTGGAAATGTTAGAAAATAAGGTGTACAAGAGAACTTGGTGGTGATTTTTACAAACGAACAAAACAAAGGTTAAAGGATTGTTTATGCATTTATTTTCACACATCCATCTTTCTGGGTTAAATTCCTGCTGTTTCATCTATACTCTGGTATCTTAATAAAGGAATTAAATAACACTACACACACCTCTAATCTTACTGCTGTTCTCCTCAGTCTCTGCTCGGCTAAATCAAATCAAATCAAGTTTTATTTATATAGCACATTTATAAATGATTTCTGGTGGAGCCAAAGTGCTGTACATAAAATAAAAATAGCCTACAGTAGAGACACTTTACAGCAAATACAACAACACAGATTGTTCAGAATATCAGTATGAGAAAAACGACACCTCTTCCTCAGACCCTCTGTCCTTAGACCCTATGTCCTTAGACCCTCTGTCTTAGACCCCTCTGTCCTTAGACCCTCTGTCCTTAGACCCTCTGTCCTTAGACCCTCTGCCCTTAGACCCTCTGTCCCTAGACCCTCTGCTGCCCTTAGACCCTCTGCCCTAGACCCTCTGCCCTCAGACCCTCTTGTCATCAGACCCTCTTGTTCCTTAGGACCCTCTGTCTTAGACCCCTCTGTCCTCAGACCCTCTGTCCTTAGACGTCGTCCTATAGACCCTCTGTCCTCGGTCCTTAGACTCTGTCCTAGACCCTCTGTCCTTTAGACCCTCTGTCCTTAGACCCTTGTCCTAGACCTCTGCCTCAGACCCTCTGTCCTTAGACCCTCTGTCCTTAGACCCTCACATCGTACAAGGAAAAACTTCCAGAGAAACCCACAGTTTAAAGGGAACAGGGAGAAACCTCAGGGAGAGCAACAGAGGAGGGATCCCTCTCCCAGGAACGGACAGACGTGCAATAGATGCCGTGTGTAAATCCAAGAGATAATACATTTTACAGCATATAGACCGAATGTTAGGAAATGCATGTGTCTGTAATAAGAAGATGAATCCACGAGGATGTCAACTACAATCCTGAGGAAGCCATCGGGGAAGCAGCATGACGAGACCCAAGGCAGGGCCGCAGAGACAGGTTCAGCCACGACCCAAAGTCCACGACTTAATCCAGAACTCAGGACAGAGGATCCAAGACACAGGACTACAGCAAGAGGATCAGCCTCGACTCCGGATCCCGGCGTAGATATAGATACAAAACAAGAAGAAAGATTTGGCTTAATCGGAACAAGAGAATACACAGACACAGACAGAGAGGGGGAAGGTCATTGGATAAAAGTTATTCTTGATAACCCTCTAGAAAGATCTCAAACCCTCTCAGGTCACGCTGGATGTATTCCCTGCTCCTGTGGTGTTGGCTAACTATGCATAGAATTATAATGAAATTACACCCGCGTACATCTGTATGAAACTCATTTGTATGCAGCAATGTGCAGCGCTCGTCTGAGCCAACAAAACCCAAACTTAAGTGTTATCGATTCCTCTGTGTTTTAGCCATTCCTGTTACATTATAAAAACAAAACCGGTTTGCATAAAACGCCACAAATCGAGCTGATTTTTATTTAAGCATTGATTGGGGCTTGGGCATTAATGGATAGGCTCTAATAGTGCGGCCTTACAAAGACAGAAAGCCAACACGGACAGTTAGGATAATTTACACGCCACTTACAGCACTAGTATACAAATAAATCTGAGGAAACTCCACCACTGTTGCTTTTGAGAAGATGACAAACACAGGCAGCTCGAATGCCATTATCATCGATCGAGAGGCTTTTATTACCAACTTCCTGAAGGAAACGTCTGAAGGCGAAAGGGAATACATTAACATGCAAATCAGAGAGGATGTGTTTGGGCCCGGAGAGTCGAGGCGACAGGAGATTTTTCTCCCCAAACGACGGCAGGAGGTGAACGATGATCCGGAGGGAAGATGGAGCGAGTCTTAAAGATGGAGCGAGTGGAGAGCAATGACACCTGAAGGTTGGGAGCTGCTGGTTCATGTGGAACTATAATCACCCTGCTGCGTGTGAGACATGATACATACTGTACTGAGGATCATATGTCTATTATTCTGGGTCATAGTGTCGTATGCTTGAGGTTTTTATTTGCAATTACTCAATTACAAATGTGAAATACTTCTACTTGACTAAACGCTGTATATCAAACTACAGGAGAGGGAACATACTGAATGTGAAGCAGGCCTTTTTTACTCTAATCATCCTGCTGCAGAGGGGGGGGGGACACATGATACATAATGGTAGGGATGGTAATATGTTTATTATTCTGGGTCTCTAGTGTCGTTCTCTCGAGGCTTTTTATGCTGTGAAAGAGTACATTTACTCAATGACTAATGTGAAATACTTTGACTTTGCTTGAGTATTTTAATTGATTACTACTTTATTAATTCACACACAATTCAAAGGGAAATGTTGTATTATTTCACTTAACCTCAGTTATTTGAACGCTTTTGCAGACCATCTAACAAAGCAGAAAAAGAGCCCCACACACACACACACCACACACACACACACACACACACACACACACACACACACCCACACACACACACCACACTACACACACACACACACAAACACAGGGCTTTCTGCTTACTGTTTGGGATCACAGGCAATGTGGCTGGGAACCCAACAGTAAGCAGAAGCCCTGTGTGTGTGTTGTGTGTGTGTGTTGTGTGGTGTGGTGTGTGTGAGAGTGTGTGGTGTGTGTGTGTGTGTGTGTGTGAAAGGGGGGGGGATCTGGCCAGAGAAAACAACATGGTATTGCTTTTTAGTAGAGAGAGAGAGAGAAAAGGTAAACGGAGAGAGGGAGGAACCTCTGAGGAGGAATTGTTCAAGGAGGCGCACACATCACCAGCTACACACATCTGTATTCCTGCTGAAATTCACACGAAAAATCAGATTTTTCAGTGTAATTTATTAAAATGTTCCTGCTAATAACAACAACACACAGCTTTTCTCCTTTAGTTTGGTTCTGAAGGTATTTTGTGTCACGGTTGAACTCTTTAAGGGAGTCAATCTGTATAAAACTAAGGTGAGGAGGAAACCTTAAACACTAACGTGAACATTTTAAGTGTTTTTTTGTGAACGTTATTTAAGGAAAGCTAAACTCTGACTCTTGAATTCTCATTTCGGCGACACTGTAAAGAAGCCTTATTTCAAACCAAGTTAAACTAGTTGCACAAAATAAAAGCACTCAAGCAAAGTAGCAGAGCCTCCAAACTGTACTACCTTTAAAAAACTAAAGAAATAGTGTGTTTTCACCTCAGATAAAAGGCATGAATATTGCGAGCGGCTGAAGAAGTCTGCGGTTGGAGAGGGAGGAGCTGCGGTGTCACACAGAGAGACGCTCAGAGGGAGATTGAAGGCCATAATGGAAGCATAATGGGCTTAGTGTCAGAGTCTGGAGGGGGGGGGGGGCAGGGCTGCCGTCACCCTCTCTTACCTCCCAGCGCTGTAACGCGCTTTAGGACGCAGCGAGGAGACGAAACGGGCCCCAAACAGGCTTTAGAGACAGAACGGGGCCTAATGGCTGCGTGCGGGATGAATTCAAAACAACCGCTGGTCTCTTTGTGGGATTGTGTGTCTCAGAGTCACCTAGAGAATACTCAAAAAGGCTTCCTCTCAACTTCCCCTCCTCCAAATTCATGAGAAAAGACGCAGGAAATATCACTGAGGACGGTTGGAGTTTGTAAAAGTGAAGGCAGTCTTTGTCTTTATTAGGATCTCCATTAGCACTAGCATGAGCATTAGCTATTCTCCCTGGGGTCCTCACACACTCAAAACACATAAACATAAACACAACAACATTAAAACAAAACAGCTCATAATTTCATGCAATTTACAGTGAAATGAAGTGAAAACTAAAATGGTCATCCAGTTATCGCCATCCTAAGGCCAAACAAAAGTAAATACAAATAAGTGTACATAATAATATATGCACACATAGCCACAGGCACAGTTCAAATTTACTTTGTAATACTTAAATAATTTTTTAGCAACCTTTTGAAATGCACTTGAGAATTTTCCTGAATGATGTGAACCGGTAAAGAGGCAGGGGTGTGGAGACGTGACTACGAACTGTACACATCATACTTTACACAATATACTGTACACACTCTACTGGTTAGTAAAAACATTGGGGGACGAGAGTGCGAAGGGGGTGAGGGAGTGTGAGAGACTTTCCCTCTCAAAATCCACCAGAGGAGACGCAGGAAATATCATTGAGGGACGAGTTTGTAAAAGTGAAGGCAGGGGGGAGCAAATACTCAGAGCCTTATAAGTACTAAAAACGACTTATAATAAACTGACAAAATACACCGTTAAAGACCGCATTGAGAATGGTGCGTCAGTCAAAGTGTTGAATCAGGTAAATGTACATAACGTATTAGGAGTATAAGTACACATACAATACAAGAGAACATATAAATTAACATTTTTTTAAGAAAATCAGCAAATGTTCCATCAGAGAAGTGAAACTGTGAAATGGTCAATGTGAACATTCTGCTATTTCTCGCCAGGAGACCGTTTTTAACCAGTTAAGCCCCGAGCCTGTTTTTCAGGCCTCAGGCTAAAAAAATGACATTCCCAGAACAATTGACTATATCTTCACTTCTAAAAGGGTTACGTTGATACAACCAGTGACATTTGACCTTTTTAGTGAGATTTAGCACAAAACCCACTTATGGGGTCATTTGGGTGCATTTTCCATATCTCTGGAACCCGTCGGTCGATTTTGATGATTGACACCTCGTTTGAACCGTTAGAGCCAATAGAATCGAGGGGAAGTTCCTAAAATCCATGTAAACATTGGTGAATGAGTGCTGCGCAGCCAGAATGCCCAAAACCGGAAGCTGTCATACACTCACGTAGCAGCTAATAGGAAATCTCCGTTATTGACATAAATATGAAGATGGATTATCAGTAATCATTTCAAAGTGACAGACACATTGATTAACCTATGGATTAACCTTCAGCAGCGTTATTAATATCGTTTTAATGCCATTGAACACAACTTTTGATCAGAAAACAGCACAAGGTAAGACTATGTCCCGTGTTTCTCCGTAATGCTACGTGGTGTGATGTCTGGTTTTGTTTCCCATGCCGCGAATTCTGATCGCTCAGTGATGATACCTATATGTCTGGAATCTGTGCAATCTCAGCTTGCTAATCGATATCTTGTTTGTGCAGATCCGATAAGTAATAAGGGTATTTTAATGTGAGTTCTGTGCTAAGTGCGTTAGCATTTGTTCGCTCAGGGCTAATTCAGAGCCTTTGTTATTACCCTTTTCCTCCCATCCATAACAGGAGCACGGTTCGCTGTACGCAGTGGAACTTCATTTCGTCCTAATGTACATTATTCAATTTCATATTCTGTTCTTGTACATATCATATTCTGTTTACATGTAGATAGACTTCTTGCACTATTTCTGTATTTTATTATATATGTTGCATTGTGGGAGGAGCTCAGGTCAGAAGAATTTCATTGCCAGTTCTACCCTGTAGCTGCTGAGCATAACACCTTTGAATCTTGAAAAACGTCTTAGTGGAAGCAATGTGATCATTTTTAAATCAATAAAATCATTTACAATCAATATTGTGAGTCAAGTTTTTGTTTGTTTAGCATGTGGCGGGTAATAAGTGGGCTAATACATTTAATATGGCTTTTAATGTGGGTTAACTTTCAATTCTCAACGGTATCACTGTCCACGGTTTACTGTATTTCTTCTGTTTTGCTTTTATTTGACATTTTTCATTTGATTTTTTAAGTTATTTTATCACTCTGTGGGTGAACGATGACACTTTGAGAGAAAATAGTCCCTGCTCTTCCCTCCTGTGGTGTTTGTGAAGGACAGAGTCTGGATTCAGAAACAGACGTCATGTGGAGACGGCTCACCTGCATCTCAACTCTCCAGCTGCCAGACAGGAAGTGAGTCTGGAGGTGTGTCTCTGCCGTGAACACCGGATCTGAGACATGTGGACATTTACATTCAATTTAATATTGAATAATCCATGTCTTGCACAATAATATCCTGCATTATATTTGCTTCTGAAAATGTACGTATATTTTTTTTAAATTTTCAATGCTATTTTATTTCAATTTCAGAAACATTTTGGACTGTTTTATTTCTAGTGTCTTCATTTC
>NW_022991676.1:0-31391 GCF_902827175.1 Gymnodraco acuticeps
GGTGTTGAAAGACTGGAGGCAACTTGTGCAGTTTGTCATCTCAGTTTTGGAGCCAGAACAGATTTTTATTTCACATACTGGAGGTCACTTCCATTTGTGGAGTGTAGAGTTTTTACGACTCAAGACTCCATTTCTCAAAGGTCACCTCCACTTGGGGAATATTAGTTTTTATGACAGTTCCCTCTCAGGAACGAAACCTCTTTACACCATCTGTTCCCCTGGGAGAACGCCAGTACATTTACTCAAGTACTACACTGGAGTACATTTTTGAAGTACTTTACTTGAGTATTTCCATGTTATATTCTTACTCCAATACAATTTGAATTAAAATATCGTACTTATTACTCACCACATAAATTTGACGACGTTAGTTACATTATATTGCATTATGACGTGCTGATATGGAATAAAACACATCATCCATTACATTTGTTTTCCAATAATGGATCATTAATTAGAATCCAATGATATTTAACATAATGAGAACTTGTAGTTTTTGTACTTTGGGTACATTTCGGTGCTAATACTTATGTACTTGAAGAGGACATAAACATTTTCAGGTTCATATTTGTATTTTGTGCCTCTACAGTGGCATGTCTCCATGCTTTCATGTTCAAAAAGCTCTTTGGGAGTGTGGGGGACACTTTGGGATTTTAGCCTTTGCAGACCATTGACATGCACTAAAACCTATATAACACTACAGGGAAGGGAAAACCCCCCAAATACACGATAGGGCCTCTTTATATACAGACAAATGTACACAAGCACTATTAACAATAGAAATAAGTTGTTCATTGTTTAGTTTTATTAACTCAAAGACTGCGAAAATGCAATCAGACCTCAACATATTGAAGTAATTTACACTACAATGTGACATTTGAGCATCAAGCATCAACACACAGTCTGTCTTCACTACTGATACCTTTGATTCATTCATAAAAAAATGAATGGAGCATCACATTAACGTTTTTATCTCCACATTTCTCAATAATCGTGTCAAATGATCCGAATTTCCCCCTCAATCTTCCATCCAACATTGAACTAAGGCCAGTCAACCCATTATGTATTTTTTCCTGAAATTAGATGTGAATTCCCCTCCTACAGTAACGTAAAGCTAACACGAGGGTCATTGAGTTTACGCCTCCCATAGGCGAACTCATTATCCCGACACAATTACACAACATCAGCCGTAATGTGTTTGTTTTCCTCGTTGTGTCGAGCTTTAATTGATGACATTTACCTTTTCCTTTCTGCTCCATTTGATCCATTCAACGTTTTAAAAGGCAGGTATTAAACACATCTACTAGTTTACATAAACAATTCATTAAGCTGATATGACACCCGGGACCTTGGCAGGAAAACAGATCTCCACCACCCACAACAATTAATGACCTCGCATCCATCGACGCCTCGCTGCACAGAGACAGGAAGTGCTGCTCCAATAACAAGCTTTCATTAGCCGCTCACAATATAAACCCCAGATGAATTAGCAATAATCCCTTTACTGGGAGTTTAATTTACATCTACTGGCATTCGTCAGAGGTGTACGAGGTACTTTAAATTAAGTAAAAGTAATAATACCACATCGTAGAAAATACTAGAAGTACACATTTAAAAAGTCTGGTATTCAAAATGTTACTTAAGTAAAGGTGAAAAAGTAGTGGCAAAAATATATAAAATACTTAGGAATAATATATTTATATTGTCACTGGACTCTAATTAATGACCCATTATTGTAAAACTAATTGTATTGTGAAGCTGTTAAAGGTGGAGAAAGCTTTAAAGGGGCGGTGTTACGCTGAAATACAGTTCTGATACGAAGAAAGTTAATCTAATGCTCCACTAATTAAGATTGTTCTCCTTTTCATCAGTGAATCAAACGTATCAGTCGTGAAGACAGACTGTGTTTACGTCAATGATGCTTGATGCTCAAATGTCACATTGTAGTGTGTGTTTGAAGTCCTACTACATTTTCGTAGTTTTTGAGGTGAGTTAATTATAACATTTATGATGGACTCTTTAAAGTAGAGACACTACATACTGATATACACCTGAACATCAGCTGGAGAGGACTCTTTAAAGTAGAGACACTACATACTGATATACACCTGAACATCAGCTGGAGAGGACTCTTTAAAGTAGAGACACTACATACTGATATACACCTGACCATCAGCAGGAGAGGACTCTTTAAAGTAGAGACACTACATACTGATATACACCTGAACATCAGCAGAAGAGGACTCTTTAAAGTAGAGACACTACATATTGATATACACCTGAACATCAGCAGGAGAGGACTCTTTAAAGTAGAGACACTACATACTGATATACACCTGAACATCAGCAGGAGAGGACTCTTTAAAGTAGAGACACTACATATTGATATACACCTGAACATCAGCAGGAGAGGACTCTTTAAAGTAGAGACACTACATACTGATATACACCTGAACATCAGCTGGAGAGGACTCTTTAAAGTAGAGACACTACATACTGATATACACCTGACCATCAGCAGGAGAGGACTCTTTAAAGTAGAGACACTACATATTGATATACACCTGAACATCAGCTGGAGAGGACTCTTTAAAGTGGAGACACTACATACTGATATACACCTGACCATCAGCAGGAGAGGACTCTTTAAAGTAGAGACACTACATATTGATATACACCTGAACATCAGCAGGAGAGGACTCTTTAAAGTAGAGACACTACATACTGATATACACCTGAACATCAGCTGGAGAGGACTCTTTAAAGTAGAGACACTGCATACTGATATACACCTCAACATCAGCAGGAGTGGACTCTTTAAAGTAGAGACATTACATACTGATATACACCTGAACATCAGCAGGAGAGGACTCTTTAAAGTAGAGACACTACATACTGATATGAACCTGAACATCAGCAGGAGAGGACTCTTTAAAGTAGAGACACTACATACTGATATACACCTGAACATCAGCAGGAGAGGACTCTTTAAAGTAGAGACACTACATACTGATATACACCTGAACATCAGCAGGAGAGGACTCTTTAAAGTAGAGACTAATATCAACCTGATAATGTGCATAATATGTCCTCTTAAAATAAAAAAGTTGTAGTTACTTATTTGTGTTTACAAATCAAAATGTCCCCATTAATCAACTCCTCTTTCTCCCTCCCCCTCCTTCCTCACCCTTCCTTTATCTCTCTCTCTCCCCTGACTCCTTTTCTCCCCCCCCCCACCCGTCTATCACCCTCAAACCTTCTTTCTCTCACTCTTCACAAATCTCTCTGAGTCTTTCTCTCCTCACTTAATGGTCTCCCGTCCCCCAGGTGGCCCTGGATGCCATTTCGGTCCCCTGCTTTTGAATTTAATTACACATGGCATTGTCTTCATGAAGCCACCCAACCCCTCCCCTCCTCCACCCATACGCACGCACGCACACACACACACACACACACACACACACACAACACACACACACACAACCACACACACACACACACACACACACACACACACACACACACTCACACACACATTCACACATTAATACAACCGAAGCTACCGCATCCTCCATCACTGCAGGCAATAACACCCAAGGGTGAGGGGGGGATCAACGAGGAACAGATTGAAGGCTGAAAAGTTGATATCAGAAATCAAATTAATGCAAGTGAGAGCGAAACCATATCTAATTAAGACGCTTTTGAAAAACTGACAGGCAAATGCGTGTTGACAGAAATACTCGCAGCGTCCATTGTGAGAGGAAGAGTTCATTTAGAAAAGTGTGTGTGTGTTTGTTTTAGGGGGAAAAGTCTGATCTATGTTGGTCATTTGTTGCTAAAACTGTTACACCTTGTTAGACAAATTAACGTAAATGCTTCATGAATTTTTTGTTAATGCAGCTTTTCTTATATGCATATGATTATTTTCCATACTAATCAAGGTGACATTTTCACGTCACACAGGCACAACCACATAATGCTCATTTGTATGTCCATGTTGCTGTAAAAGTGATATTTTGGCCCCTTTTTATAGTAAATTACTAATGTGTGCACTTTTTTCTAATTTGAAATGTATTAGAGCAAAGGGCAATGCACAAAACAGATGTAATGACAGACACACTATAAATAGGAATGCAGACGAAACAAGACAAAATGAGACAAATCAATTAATTAAAATAATATAGAATAAATGAATGAATTACTTAAAACCTCAGGACAAAGAAAATCTAACCCTAACCCTATTGTAAATACAAAGTAAGTGTTTCTAAGGGTGCTTATATGGGTCCTCCTGTCCCTTAAAGACCAACAGCTTGGCCTCATATTAAATACTTTCATCTTCTAAAGTGCTTTAACTCTGAGCACAGTTTCATCAGCTATACAACTGATTTGTTAGCTTTAAAAAAAGTAGTAATAACCATTTTTCCAGACACATGTCATCACTTGTCTGCCAGTTTGTTGCTGGTTTAAAAAAGCAATCGGCACAGCCTGTATTAGACATGTGGGCGGATGTTTGTTCATCATGTTCTGTTGCGTCTCATGCATTTCTTCTCATGAAGGCAGAACACTCCTCAGATGTGTTTCTCTGTATCTGGAATAATGACTGGACTTCTTTTAACCTTCCTCTTGCTTCAACTTTGAGCTTTTTTCACATCAGCGAACAACATGATTTCTGCTTGCTTTTTTCTATAAGCTGCAACATTTGTATTCCTGTTTTTATTATCTGCAAGACATTCACTGATTGTTGGGAGCATTGGACCTGATCAGAAAGGCATGGAGAAAGAAACAAAAACACATCCAGCGATATATTTTAATTTGCCCGGGGACCGTGGCTCTGATGAACTAATGTGATTACGTCCCTTCACTGTGTCACTGCAGCCGTGCTCTCACTCTTGAAAGATGGCTGTTGTTTTCTTCTAATTATACTTCTCCTGAAATGTACCCGGGAGGTATGGAGGTTCGCTTGGTGGGTGTGGTTTCTGGGTGAAATAACGACCTCTCAGTTGCCCCAAAAGCATCTATTCTGTTGTCGCAGGACTCGTGGAGCCAGCTTGGGCCTTTTTTCCTTTTGTCACCGGTGAAAAATGACGCGTTTCTGAATCCCCGGCACTCGCTGTGTTTCCCTTTAGGCGCCTCAGATACATTGAGTTAACATAAAGCAAAACTCACGGACAGGGGTGACAAATGAAGCGCCTCCGTGTGTTTTGGAGGGAAAATAAAGGGGCCCCTTGTTTTTGTTTTTTTACTAGAAATGAGATTTGGTCCGCATTACTTCCTTCAGGCTCAATTTCTCCCCCCAACTGTATCTGAAAGGCACGATCATTTCCCTTCCACTCGCCCTCAGTCTGTAGTCCATCAGCAGCTTCATTCCCATTTGTTTCTACATTACAGCTTTTTATTTTCACACCCTGCAAGCCAGGGCGGGGAAAAAAGGGAAAGACGCCGTTCGGTTTCATCACGACACGTATAGCAGTTTCTTAAAAATGGATCCAATTTGGGTTTCGGAGAGAAAGCTCGCTGGGGTACAAATGAGGCACCTCGGATGGTCTGATCACGAGCAGTGCGCTCATTCGACTCGGACTCATTTGTAGTCTGCAGGAGAAGAGAGGGTCTAAGCTACATTTTATGAGAGGGCGAGGTGTTGTTGAGGGGGTCCATAGACTTGTAGGTTAATTAGACGAAGGTTTCTGCTTGTGATGGAGTCCCAATCTCTGGTTTGTATCTCAGGGGGAACCAGGGTGTTGCTGTAATATATTTCGATTCCCTCCCAAGAAACATCACATACTGTAGAGTGCTTTCATGTTTGTTTGGGTGTATCAGGGATTTTACTCTGATGTTTTATCAAGAATTACATGTGTGTGTGCACGGGTTAATTCACCTGACAATACAGCAAATAAGCATAAATTACATAAAAGATAATTGGATGGTTTGATCTTTTGAGAATCTGCAGAAAGATTTATTTCATATTTTTAGAAATCATTTCTTGTTGAATGCTACTGTAATGTTTTTGTTAAAGAGGCACTATGCTTTTGGGGGTTTTCCCTTTCCTGTAGTGTTGTATAGGTTTAGTGCATGTAAATGGTCTGCAAAGGCTAAAATAACTTCCAGAGGGAGTTTCTCTCACTATGCAACAGTAGCGCTTCTATTGGCTAGCGCTCCAACACATTGCACGTGATAGGCTAAGGGGGCGGGACATCTCTAAGCGGTTGACCAATCACAACAGAGCCGGCCAGCTAACCAATCAGAGCAGACTGGGCTCTGGTTTCAGACAGAGGGTGAAAAGTACTTAAGTATGAGAAAAATAAAGAACATTAAAGCTTGGAGACATGTCACAGTAGAGACACTACATAGAAATACGAAATTACTGGGCATGCTATCTGTCCATTTACTTTATTTCTGTCTTTCTAAAGAAAATGTGGACATTAAAGAAGGAAAAATAAACATAGAGACCATGCATGTTGGGTTTTGCAGGCTGACACACTAATGACGTGGATTTTAGTCTCACCAGAAACCTCACGTCGAGCGCTTTCATGTTTGTTTTGGGGTTTTTCTGGCTTTTTACTCAGATTTTGTATCAAAAATGTAATCTGTGTGTCTGTTTTTAGGTGTGTGTGTTGTGCCTGTCAATTAGGCTTTCCTGCAGATGCAACTCAAATAGGTTTTGCCTCACCAATTATCAGGCAGCAGAGTATTTACTTGTTTCACCGAGTCTGGTCCCAGAGTTTCCTGCTGTTTACCATCTCTGCCTGTGTTTCATTTGGACTTAATTAATCCTTTAGAAACATTTCGGATTAATCAATCCACTGGCACCGCTGCAACTTTTATTCAAAGTAAGTAATAGCTGCCGTTTGAAAGAAAGTGCACAAACAAAATAATTGACAGTATTAGGTGGAAACAAAGTAAGTTAAAGCTGAATTAATTATTCCTTTATTTCTAAAAGCCAGTACGTTTAGCTTCAGAACAAAACATACTTCTAAACAAACTACTCCTCACCTTTTCCTGAGTTAGCATTTCAGAAAATAATCTAATTTATGATACTTACACGTTTTGTTAAGCAGGATAATCTCCACATGTTAACACCACTTTATGATTTTTGAAGTACAAAAACTCACGTTAGGCTATAAAGGAACTACAGCACGGTCACATGACTTAAACGTCACCACCGCTAAGCTAAAGGTGGCTAATGTTAGGCTATAAAGGAACTACAGCACGGTCACATGACTTAACGTCACCACTGCTAAGCTAAAGGTGGCTAATGTTGGGCTATAAAGGAACTACAGCACGGTCACATGACTTCACCTCACCACCGCTAAGCTAAAGGTGGCTAATGTTGGGCTATAAAGGAACTACAGCACGGTCACATGACTTCACCGTCACCACCGCTAAGCTAAAGGTGGCTAATGTTGGGCTATAAAGGAGCTACAGCACGGTCACATGACTTCACGTCACCACTGCTAAGCTAAAGGCGGCTAATGTTGGGCTATAAAGGAACTACAGCACGGTCACATGACTTCACATCACCACTGCTAAGCTAAAGGCGGCTAATGTTGGGCTATAAAGGAACTACAGCACGGTCACATGACTTCACCTCACCACCGCTAAGCTAAAGGTGGCTAATGTTGGGCTATAAAGGAACTACAGCACGGTCACATGACTTCACATCACCACCGCTAAGCTAAAGGCGGCTAATGTTGGGCGTGATGACGTTAAGTCGTCTCATTTAGACACTTGTTAGGAACCAAACTTTTTAAATTAACCAGTGGGGTATTTACTGAGACATTTTATGTCATAGAATTAAAATCTCTTCGCAGAAAGATCTCTCCACAGACCTTATTTAAGGCTAACAACAAAAAACACCCTCAGAAAACCATTTGAATTCCAGTCCAGGGGACAGAAAGGGGTAAAATGCTGACTAATTTCCAGGTTTGAAATGGAAAATTAGCTTTCTTACTCACTAATTCATACAATAAGTAAGCAATAACAATTGGAAATGTGGTATTTACCAATAACCATGAGAAAGTACAGCTACTGGGTCAGGGTTTGCAGCCTTTTAAATCTGTCATTTCACTTTTAAGTAATCAATGCATATTCCCAAATCAACTCTATCCCCTAATACAAAATTGCTGATCCATGTTGAACTTCCTTTCAAACCCCGATCATAATGTCACAACCACCTTTTTACCTTTTGACTTGAGTGAAAGAAAAACACATGAGACCTAGGCGAACCCAAAAAAGACGTAACAGATGTTTCCGTCAGACACTGAAGCAGAAGTCGATTGAGATGTTCCTCAGTGAACAGAAAAGGGTGACAGTGACAAACCAATTCAGCCACATCAGCTTCTATTTTTCCCTGAAGGAGCCGGGCATGCAGTGGCTTCCTGCTGACAGGAAGTATAAAGACATGTCGGCCCACTCTGCTCCCCCCGACAAGGTTTCATACGTCTCTGTCCGGGGCCTCGACCAGCAGGCTGTCCTCTATCCACTGTGCTTTATTAAAGAATATGTTTCCTAGATGAGAGTATTTTATTAAAGCTATCAATACAGAATCAGACACAGGATATTTTATTTATCTCATAAAGGAACTACAGTACGGTCATATGACTTCCCGGCACCTCCGCTAAGCTAAAGGTGGCTAATGTTGGCCTATAAAGGAACTACATCACGGTCACATGACTTCACGTCACCACCGCTAAGCTATAGGCGTCTAATGTTGGGCTATAAAGGAACTACAGCGCGGTCATATGACTTCATGTTACCACCGCTAAGCTAAAGGAGGCTAATGTTGGGCTATAAAGGAACTACAGCACGGTCACATGACTTCACTTTACCACCGCTAAGATAAAGGCGGCTAATGTTGGGCTATAAAGGAACTACAGCACGGTCACATGACTTCACGTCACCACCGCTAAGCTAAAGGTGGCTAATGTTGGGCTATAAAGGAACTATCGCACGATCACATGACTTCAAGTCACCACCGCTAAGCTAAAGGCGGCTAATGTTGGGCTATAAAGGAACTACAGCACGGTCACATGACTTCACGTCACCACCGCCAAGCTAAAGGCGGCTAATGTTGGGCTATAAAGGAACTACAGCACGGTCACATGACTTCACGTCACCACCGCTAAGCTAAAGGCGGCTAATGGTGTGCTATAAAGGAACTACAGCAGGGTCACATGACTTCAAGTCACCACCGCTAAGCTAAAGGAGGCTAATGTTGGGCTGTAAAGAAACTACAGCACGGTCACATGACTTCACGTCACCACCGCTAATCTAAAGGCGGCTAATGTTGGGCTATAAAGGAACTACAGCACGGTCACATGACTTCACGTCACCACCGCTAAGCTAAAGGCGGCTAATGTTGGGCTATAAAGGAATTACAGCACGGTCACATGACTTCACGTCACCACTGCTAAGCTAAAGGTGGCTAATGTTGGGCTATAAAGGAACTACAGCACGGTCACATGACTTCACGTCACCACCGCTAAGCTAAAGGCGGCTAATGTTGGGCTATAAAGGAACTACAGCACGGTCACATGACTTCACGTCACCACCGCTAAGCTAAAGGTGGCTAATGTTGGGCTATAAAGGAACTACAGCACGGTCACATGACTTCACGTCACCACCGCTAAGCTAAAGGCGGCTAATGTTGGGCTATAAAGGAACTACAGCACGGTCACATGACTTCACGTTACCACTGCTAAGCTGGATGTAAGATATTTCATTTATCCAGGAAACATTTTGGTTTTGTGACGCTTGCCCTATTTTAGAATAAAAATGGTTATAAACATATGATTTAAAAGTAAAAATATGCCATCGAAAGTTAAAATAAGATATATGTTTATGCTAACATAATAGTTACAGTAAAATATCCAATAATAAGGTAAAATAATGTAATTTAGTTAAATTTGAATAAAAGATTAAATAAAATATAATAATAAATACAAATAAAGCTATAAGACGTAAGAGTAATAATGTAAAGCATACAAATACATACACATAAGATAAACTAAAAAGATCAAATACAATTAATTCATTAATATATATATATATATATATATACAATAATATATTTGTATAAAAATAGGAAGTTAGAGTAAACATTTCCACATTGTACTTAAATATTTAACATGCATATTATAAAACATACAGTGATGTGTTAGAATAAATACATTCCAACGTCGAAGGTTAGTTTATTTGTTTAGCACAATTTAAGACACAAAGGCATTTCAATAGGCGCTTTCACACCGGAGTACTTTTCCCAGGAATAGTTCCGACAGTTCCTGGGATTTTGCGTTCACACCAAAAAGATCTGGAACTAGAACTTTTTTTCGGGAACCTTTTCACCAGGTACTTTCCTGGGGAGAAAAAGGTTCCAATTTCTGATTGGCTGGGCGAATTGCAAACCACGCCCCGTAACACTCCGAAAAGTTTTGTGAAGCCGCCATTTTATTTGCTCGCATTAGCATTATTAGCATTATTAGCATTAGCCCAGCGCACCAACGTAGAGAGACTAACTTATGGCAACACAAAAGAAAACATGGGAGCGGTGGAGATGAGGAGGTGTCGGCGTTCTGGCGATTTACTCGGAAGTCTTTAATCTTGGGAGTCCCAGCAGCTTCTACTGAAGCCAGTCCCCAACTCCAACTTCCGGCCGGGGACTTTGGGCGGCAGTATACACCGTGAAGTTGTTTGCGTCCTGCCAGTAAACCCAAAGCAGAAGAAGAAGAAGTGACGTCAGCGGCTTCATTTAATCCTCCCTCAGGGAACTTATTCCGGTATGAATGCGAACTACTAGTTCAGGAATTAAAGAGTTCCGGGAACTATTCCTGGCTACTTGGTGTGAAAGCGCCTAACATGCTTCCCATGGGCATTCAACATACAATAATTTAAAACAAAACAAACAAACAAAAATGGAATAAATAAATAAAATAAAATTCCAGGTTGTATCATATAACACATTTAAAGCTGCCACATAATTGTTTGTTTAGGTATTAGAGAGATTGAAATGCTCTCTTTGCCTATAGGTGCATGCATATTATTACACATACTGTGTTAGCATCAACAGGTTCTAAGTAATATCATATAACACCCTTAAAGCTACCACGCAGTAACATAGAGATGCACACACTTGCATCGCTATGTGTTGTTTTTAGGTATAGAGATATTTAAATGTTGCCTATAGCTATGGTTTAATATAGGGAGCCAGAGGGTGGTGTTAAAGGTGGATGTCCGATGTCAAACATGGCAACACGACGAGTCCTGCTCTGACAGATTGAAGGTCTGATTATAAAAGCTGAATCTGGAGTCAAGGCTTTTCTATTTGCATATCCTTCATCTGCCTGGTGGGTCAACAAAGGAGAAGTTCTCTGTCTGCACACCGGTGTATTCAGATGCAAAGTAAAGTGAATGTAATTATGTTTCCTTTCTCTTTTTCTTCATAACATTTTTGTTCTGGCTTTAATATGTTCGCTGCTGTGAATTTCAATTGTAGCCCTCCATTTATTTCCCTTCAAGGCGGTGAAACAAGAAAGCTTTGTGCAGAGTTTAATTATATTTGTCTGGAAATGTGTTGTAATGTTTTGCCCGGCGGCTGTTCAGGTTAAGAGTTTTATATTTCATATGCTACAGTAATAGCTCATTTGGTTCTGGAACGGCACGATTTATTGAGGAGCCCTGTGGAGGTGTTGTTGGCCTAATTCAGCAAAACGTTTGGGTAGTATCACACATGAAAACCCAACGACATCCCAACATTCAACGCTCATTAGCTCAAAGTGCTGTTCTAGGATAGGCAGAGCCATTACAGATGGTTTTAGGAACCCAGTCTCACTTAAAAAATACCTTAAAATACCTTTTCTGCATTCACCATTTCAAAAATCCCCCCTCTAATACCAACCCAGTCTCACAAAAACGTGTAATAGCTACGTTGGTCGACAGGGCAAAACGTAGTATATTCACAAATAACCCTCTCAAGACGAGACATGGATATAATATGTGTTCCTATTCATTTCTAATGACCAGAGTCCATGTCACGTGCTCACAAACTTTCCCAGTGAGAAAAAAAAAACGTGGTGGACACCCGATTTGTTTTTAGTGGAAAATCCTAAATTGTAGGATAGTTTGGCGTTAAAATGCTTTTTGATTACATTTCTAGCGAGAAGGTTATATTGTACTTTTAAAATATACGTCCAGTGGAAGTGTAGGATCCATAGTTTGAAGATTATTTGACACTCCATGTTTTTTTATTACTAAATATTGTATGTCACGTCTTGAGAGAGTTATTTGTGAATACTACGTTTTGCCCTGTCGACCACCGTAGCTATTACACGTTTAGGAACGTTTAGAGCAGTGGTTCCTAATCTTTTTTCCCAAGAGCCCCCCCAAATGACTCCTGTTGGAAGTTGCGCACCCCCCCGGCGCAGCAGTGGTAATTCAAGTTTAAAAGTCTCAAAATGCTACTACTGTCACAAACTGGGTGAATGTGAAGTATTTTGTTAAAGGAGGATGAAGGAGTAATTAAGGAGCACTATTGGAGTGACTTTGATGGTTATTGGACTCAGGATTCATTCATTTGGATTCCCGCTGAATGAAGAAATTAAAGGACGGCGCAAGTGGAAACAATTCACAACGGGATTAAACTGTTTAAAACACATGCTCAAAGTCAGCCGGATTTTGCCGATGTGTTTATGTGGATTCAAAAGTCGTAAATAATCTACAAAATGGAGGAGACCGATCTGATCGGAGCAACTGTGACAAATAATCCAACTGAAACCCGGCATGGACAATGACTGTTTTAAAAATGCGCTTATCCAGACAAGCCTGGTTTGGACACTTTACGAGGCAGAAGAAACATTTCTATTAAAGAAAGAATTATACATTTCTGTCTTTTTGTGCCTTTAATACTAACTTGAATTTTTATTCAAATTAATTAATCAATTATTTTGTATATGTTAATGCAGAGACAAGGCTTTTAGTGACAATCATGTATTGCTTTACAATTATATGTACAAAAAAAAAAAAAAGTCTAAATATGATATTTGGCCTCAAATCAACCGCGCGCCCCCCAGGTTGGGAACCACTGGTTTAGAGTATAGGAACGTTTAGAGTATTTCCTGTATGTCCAGCCAATATGGTAAATCGTACATATTTCTTACCTGCTAACGACTCCACAAGCTCGAGATAAAAACTGAAAATGTGACTCTTGATTGATTTGCACACACAAGTATGCATTTTCACACCACCATGGACACCAAAAGTGTCTGTTTTCCATTCGACACACAGTGTACGGTTACAACAAAACATTTTTCAGTTCATTAATAAATGAGTTTCTCTCTCTGTTCTTGTCTTTACAGTTAAACAGAAAGAGGATCTGGAGAAAGAAGCTAAAGTCAGCATCCTGGAGGCCGGGGTCGCCGATGTGAGTACAACAATTCAGACTTTTTCATTTTAAACCAAATGTGTGTTTGCGAGTGTAACCGGTGTCGATTTGCGGTGTCTGCGTTGTGTTTATGGCGTTGATGGACGAGACCCTCTCCGTTTATTCACTGACAATATACAACAAAATCAGTCGTTATTCAATTGTTCTGTTTCCTCTCACCGACTGTTCTCATATGGAACATTCACAAAAAAGGGAAGTGGAAACATGAGGGACACAATATGAAGAGGGGGAGTCCCCACTAAAATAATCTCCTGAGTAAAGTGACAACGTTCTGGAGGTTCTGCCCACTGATTCTAGACCTGGTATTGAACGTTTTATAAATAATTAACACAGCATTATTAAATATAAAGCACAGAATTATTGAATATTAAAACACTACTACACATTAGCACTAAACACCACTCCAACTGTTACACGAGTGACACATTATCACACAAATTTTCAATCCATAATGGGACTAAATCCCGTGGAAAACCCCAACTATGGACACACTGTAAAGCCAGTAGTATTTCAGAACATGACTGCAAGGTTTTTCTGAGTCAGACACAAAAACATTAGCAATTTCCAATACTCCATGTTTGTGTACCTGTTCATCCCAAAGGCGTTAAGTGCAGTTCAAGTCAGAGCTTTGTGCAGACACCAAACTGGGAAAACCAGTCAAAGTCAAAGTCAACTTTATTGTCAATCTTCCAATTTGTGTGTACAGAGAGTTCGAAAAACCGTTTCCCACAATCCCGAATAAAAAACATACAAATATATATAAAAAATCTGTATACAAATATGTATATACACAATCAACAGACATATTTATACATATGCACACATTAAGACATCAATAAAATCAATATATACAAAATAACAGTCACTTCAATATCTTTGGGAATGTACATTAGCATTTGGATATTGCCCTGAAAACAGAAAAAGAGCCTTTCTCTAAGTGACGAAATGTTGGAATAGCTTTATTGTATGTTGTGGAATTTCTCTTAATTGGAACAAGTCGCACACAAAGCCCCACTTTGCGTCTGATTTGGTGTCACAACACTTTACACATGTGTTGAGATGTGAATCATAATAAAGGCACAGGTCGACAATTGGTGTGTCGACAATTTCATTTAGCTGACAGTTTAATCCAAAGCAACTGACAATAAGCAATCAACAATTATTTAAAAAACCCTTAAAACAGCGAGAAACCTGCAAGTTCATGAGCTTAAATAAACCAACCCATTGTGAGTGCTATTCTGCATTTGCTGCAAGAAACCCAACCTTTCTAAGAACTATATTCAAAAGTAAGATGTCTTTTTTTTTACTGTGTTGAGGATATGTACACTTACTGATGACTTGATATCAATGGGGAGCTCCTACCACCATTTTTTGAGTGCAGTCGGATTCTCTAAAGTACCGCAGTCTCTTCTCCTAAGTCCTTTTGAATTCTCCTATCCACTATCCCTTAACCCCGTGACGTTTCACTCAGAGGTCAAGGAATAGACGATAGGAGCTGATTTTTGGACTATCCGACCGCAACCAAGGGTTTTTGTTGAGGGGTACCCGGGTCCATCTTAAACATGTCCTACATGTAGGAAGGGCCTGATCAATACATTACATTACATTACATGTCACTTGTTAGACGCTTTTATCCAAAGCGACTTACTGTGGACAATCCCCACAGGAGCAATTTGGGGTGAAGTGTCTCAGGGACACAACGACATGCTGACTGCACTGGGACTCGAACTTGCTATCCTCTGATTCGAAGATCAGCGCACTACCCACTGCGCCACACACCAATATTATTAATATTATTATTAATAATGTCCTTTAATATCTGCCACTACGTTTTTCTGCACGACTATACTGCTGGTCACTGTACAGTATTTTACTTTAATTATGTTTCCTGTAGATATTTAATTAGCTCTTTTTACTGCACTGTTAGTGTACAGTTTTATTATTGTAGTTTAGTAACTCTGGAACAACAATGTATTTCTTATCTTATCTCATCTTACATATCTTATCATATCAATTCAAAGCATGGGTCTATTAGCCACACCACTTGATGCATATTGCAGAATTTTCGAGCAAAATTGTCTGTAATTTTCTCCCTTTTCTTCCTTATTTAGTGGCGTGCGATTTGTCTAATTGAACTTGTACTTAAAATAAGTGAGTAGAATCTCAAGAGAACGATCTAAAGCACATTTCTGATGTTTTAGCGTCCACTCCATCCCTTCCACCTCTCTCTCATCCTCTCTCTCTCTTGGTTTTCATCTCAGAGCATTACTATTCCTCACCATCTCTACGATAAATAGACTGCTGAGCGTATGCACTTGCGTATTGATTCAAGAGTTAGTCGGCACAGATGACGGCATGCCATCCACCATGCTTATCAAAGTAGCTGCAGAGAGAGAGAGAGAGAGAGAGAGAGAGAGAGAGAGAGAGAGAGAGAGAGAGAGAGAGAGAGAGAGAGAGAGAGAGAGAGAGCGAGAGAGAGAGAGAGAGAGAGAGAGAGAGATAGAGAGAGAGAGAGATATACTCGAGTGAGAGAGAGAGAGAGAGAGACGCGAGGAGAATGAGGGAGAATGAGGGAGAGAGAAGTTGGGAGGAGGGGTCGATTTGAGGGTCTTTGGAGGTGATCAATACGTAGCCGCAAACAGCAGCCAATTATGGCCAATCGAACCTCTGTTGTAAGAGAAAGAGAGGAAGAGGAGCAGAGAGCATCCCTCCATCACAGAGAGGAATAGTGTTAGAAGAATCTCCCTGGTCCCCGGCTTGAGCTTCAATCTCAGGATCCATGTGTCTGTGATCCTCTCCAGAATGGAAGTAGTCCTCACATACACAGCGTCAACTAGTTCCTGAACAGTGTCCTTCACATGCTGATATCCAAGAGAGGGAGTCACACAGTCACAAGATGGAGGAATACCGGGTCTTGTAGGTAATCAGACATCGTCATGTTCAAAATACTGACTTTTTTCTCGAAAGCTTTTTTCAGAAAATCAAAAAAATTCTGACTTTTTCTCAAATTCTAACTTTTTCTGACTTTCTCTCAAAATAATGACGTTTTATCAAAATATCAAAATAATGACTTTTTCACAAAATTATGACTTTTTCACAAAATTATGACTTTTTCTGAATACTTAAAATGTTAATAATCACTGGTCACCTGCTTGAGCTTCAATCCCAGAATGGAAGTAGTTATCACAACTAGTTCCTGAACAGTGTCCTTCACATGCTGATATCCAAGAGAGGGAGTTACACAGTCACAAGATGGAGGAATACCGGGTCTTTTAGGTAATCATGCATCCCGTCATGCACAACATACTGAGTTTTTTCTCGAAATGTTAGCTTTTTTCAGAAAATCTCAAAAATGCTGACTTTTTCTCAAAATCCTAACTTTTTCTCAAAATCTCAAAATTCGTACTTTTTCTGAATACTTAAAAATGTGAATAATCACTGGTCCGCGGCTTCAGTCTCAGGATCCATGTATCTGTGATCCTCTCCAGAATGGAAGTAGTCATCACATACAGAGCATCAACTAGTTCCTGAACAGTGTCCTTCACATGCTGATATCCAAGAGAGGGAGTTACACAGTCACAAGATGGAGGAATAGAAAGCAGTATTCAATGTTTACTTCAGATTAGCTCCACGTCAGAAATGAGCATGCTTGATGTCTCTCTCCATAGAGGCTGAATCATCATGTTAATCACATAGCTATCATATGCCTCAAACAGTCCTGATGCTCTTCTAGGCAATCACACATGTTCACAGCTTCAGTTGGGATACCTTTGTTATCATGTGGACTCTCATATTGGAAGAGGACATTCAGTATTCTCCCAACAAAAAGCAAAAAGAGAATCTCAACCTGCAACAAAACATCCATCATCACCCCATACTGTGTTTACTATAGCTTTATCGTAAACTGTGAAATAAGAATATTAGCATACTTCATCATAGCTGACAGGTTCAAAAAAGTGCTGAGGAGGACATTTTGTTTTCCCGCAGACGTGTTTCCAAGCTCAAATCTGTGAGGAAATGTTTGGGTTTATTCTGCAGGCGGAGACATTAATACTTATTTCCTTATTATTGATGCCTGTGCGTGCTGTATGTGTTTGCTGGCTTAAAACAAAGAGGACATGTACGTATCCCTTTGGGGCTTGTGCCCAACAAAGGTAATGGGGAGGAAAAGCAATGAAACAGTCGATCAGTAAAACAGAACGTAAATTATTGTGAGGTTGTAAAAGTTAATGCACCTGACAATACAGCATGTGAGGAGACGTGGGTGTACAGGAAATACATGGAGAATATTAATAGTCACTACAAAAACTTAAAATCTTGAAGTATATTTGTCTAATATCTAGTCAGAATATGCCTCTACACCTGATATAAGACACAATAACTTCAGAAGTAACACTGCAGTGAGGTATAAGGTCTTGTTTTTAGACAATGTATCATCTTGTTAAGTCAAAGGTTAGGGTTAGGGTTAAAATATATATTTGTTCACATATTTATTATCACCAACTAACATCAGAAAACAGAACACTTCTGAGCATTTGCGGCTTATATTTTAACCCAGCATCTCCTGATTCTGGTCAAATATAGTTCACAATGAGTTCCCCCAGCTAATTACAAGATCTGATTCATCTAAATATCCCTTCTTATTTCAAGGAATCTTACCAAGCTAATTTGTATTTGTTCTATTGGCAGATTTTGTACTTATTTCAAGTGAAAACAGCTTATTTTCATTATTGTTTAACTTTAACTTGCATTTTCTCCAGTGGGGTTACTTAGGGTCAGAACAAAAACTGTTTGTATGATTTGAAATTATATATTTTTTGTATCTGCAGAGTGATTTATTTAGAAATCATTAATCCTAATAACATTGTATATGATGTGTTTTTAAATTACATGTTTAAAAACCCAAAGATAGACTGTAGTTGTCTTGATAAGTCATTGGGCAATATGTGTATCTGTCCATTTACTTTTAATTCTACTACATTATGTTACTTGTTAGACGCTTTTATCCAAAGCGACTTACATACATTCAGTACTGTGGACAATCCCCACGGGAGCAATTTGGGGTGAAGTGTCTTGCCCAGGGGCACAACAACATGCTGACTGCAGTGGGGTTTGAACCTGGGACCCCTGATCCCAACACCAAGGCTCTATCCACTGCGCCACACGCCTCCCTACTATTTCAATATAAGTATATACAGTCAACTTACAATAAAAGAAAGTACATTGAAACAGGAAAGCAGAACATACATAGATTATAGCCCTCCCATGAGGAATCAATTTGTTTTAAGTAAAATACCTTTAATCTTAATGCAAAATAACTACAAATCTTACCATAAATACATTTAAAAAAGTATCAAATAAGAAATATATGTATTTCCAGTATTAAAGTAACAATGGAACGAGAAACCATGATCACGGAAGTCTGTTTTTTATTTAGAAATACAAGAAATTGGTCACCTGAACTGAACGTCAATTTTAAAACTGGTGGTTAACATAAACTTTAGAAGAAATATTCCTACACTTTGATTTATATTGTCGCTAAAAAAAGAATACCTGTGAGATTTGGAGATGGTTAAGTGCATTTCATATTGTTCGGGCTTGTAAACCTTTCATTGTGTAATAAAAACTAAAGAGAAACCTAGAGGCATGACATTTTTGAAAGACCATCCATTTTGCGTATTTAAGTCTTTTTTTCTAAATAATTCAGCTTCCAAGATTTGGTTAGAAACATCCTGTAGTTTAAGGAGACTTTTAAACATCTGAGCAGTAAAGGCCCTGACACACCAAGCCGACACCAAAGAGCACGTCCCGACGGACCCGATTGTTGTGTCGCCTCACGTCTCCTGCGTCTTGGCCAACAGTCGCACTGGAACACACCGCAAAGACTTCAGCCGACGGCCAAGTAGCACGTACTGACTGCGCATGCGTGAGTGGCAATAACTCTCCTTACCAGCAGGCGGCGGTAGTGTGTATTCGTCATTCAAAAGAGGCAACCGGAAGACAGACTGCGTGATATATACAAACAACAAATAGTGTGCGTTCCATTTTCACTCTCGTCCATCACAGACTGTTTCACATAACGACTTGTAATCGAAAACATGTTTAGTGTGGTACTGGAAAATGAAAAATAATAGCCATCTGTGTCCCTTCTTCACTTCTGTTTCGCTTCTCATGCACTGATTTCGCTAATCACTCTCAATCAGAGTGATTTATTTTGCCGACAGCCTTTTGCCGACAGCCTCCCGATTCAACATGGAAGGTGTCGGCACGGCCGAAAAGACACGACGGTGCTGGACACACCAATCTGAGTAGGGCGCTCATCGACGACCAGACATCTATCGACGGCCGAAATCGGGCCGGTGTGTCCGGGCCAGTGGTTGCGTTCGACTTTTTTGTTGTCCGTCATTTTGTCAGGCAGGATCAGGGCCGCCCCTGGCCAACTTGGGGCCCCAAGCGACATTGTGAGATGAGGCCCCCCCCCCCAACCGACAGGAGTGAAACATGTTTTAGGCTACTTTGTAAATATAATTCCTGTTTATTATTATTATCAACACAGTTACTTTTGTATACAGTGAGGTAAATGGTAAATGTGCATGTACGTCTGCATTTCCTGCCAAATAGGCTACTAGCCTCAAAAAGATTAAAATATAATTAATGCAAATAAACAAATTCTACTACTAATAATAATCATAATCAATTCAATAATATAAATACTATATTATTTTATCATAATATAGTTGTAATATAGTCAAGACAAAACATGCTTATGACATGCTCAAAAACTGATATTTCTTAAATCTGTATTCTAGTTCCCTCTGTCAGCAATGTATCAACAACTACACACACATTCCTATCAGTATTTCTCTGTGTTGTGGTTGACATGATGATGACTGTTAGGAGTTAAGGGGAGAGGCTGAGCGTCACCATGATGATGACTGTTAGGAGTTAAGGGGAGAGGCTGAGCGTCACCATGAAATGTGCAAATTGACATAAAAATGAATAAAAAGGGGAAAAAATGCTCCATGTTTTTTAGGCTGTAAACTTGAACTGTTATGTAAGCCAACTAGACAGACAGTGTATCACTCTTCCTCCTGTACATTAGCAGATCAAAGGCATCACATACTTGAATGAATGGTAAATAAAGAATGCTGGAAATAACTGCATCTCCATTAGCCTGTATGCTATGCAGAGACTGCCTTCTTCATGTCCTGAATTGCAGCTGATGTTTTAATATGGCAATTGGCAATTTGACTTATACAACATTCGCAAGTTGTACATTTGACTCATACAATAACCCACCTTCGAGTGATGCTCTAGTTTCTTCACGTTTTGTTTTTTTCCCCTCTTGCTTGCGCCGGACTGAAACTGTCTTTTCAACGACATCTCTTCACCTGCAGTAGTGGCCGTATCAAAGCCGTGATTGGATTCATTGCAACGGTGTCGGGTTACAGACGTGCTCCCCTTCTCACCTCTCACTCTCGCGGGGGGTGCGGAGAACTGAGCGGAGAACTGCGCACAGCAGCTGATGCCCTCTGGGCGGGGCCCCATGCAACCTGCGTGATTGGCCTGTAGGGAGGGGCGGCCCTGGGCAGGGTCGTAACATTTCCGTCATAATCCATTATTATCAGTCATTTTATTTTTCATGTTTTAATGATGAGATGAGACATATTTAATATTTATGTTTAGGTACTGAGCAGCAAATGTTCATTCATTCATGTTTTAATGATTCATACAGAACTTTTAAGGGCATGGAGAAACAAAAAGATGAACAGAGACACCGACCGTGTGGTCACTTTTCATGTCAACATGAATGATTCATTAGTTCCTGCACTGACGGCACAGCAGAGGGGGTAGAGGCCGCTAACAACACCGCGACCATTGTGCCTACACAGGCAAATATGAACAATGCCATCGTTTTAAATGAGACAATCAGAATATGAACAAAACATTTACAAGAACAACTCAATTGACCTGCTGTAGCCTGAACGCTGATTTCTGCATCGTCGTGCACCCTCGGACAAATCCGTTACTCATCTCATCTTTTCTACAGATGTCGCAGAACATTTTGCCGTCTTCCCTCCTCAGCCACTCAAACTCTTGCTCCCACTGAACCCGGTACTCCCGCTTGAACTCCTGCCCCTCTGCCGCTGGCTGAACGTTGTCAGTTTTAGTCTTACTGGCTTGTCCTCCATCGTCCACCGCATCAATCCCTCTTTTCACCTCGTTTATCCACACCATCACAACTACTGGGCTTATTAAAAAAGCTTCGGACGATCAGCTGCCGTGACATTTGCGATTGCTAAAGCCGGTTAAACAACGAGGTCAAAAACAAGACTAGACAATAGCTACTTAATATACACACACTCGCCACCAACTGGACAGGGGTGTGAATGACTATAGTTACAGACTACAGTAGAGTAGATCGCCCTCAGTCGACCTGGCCACTAAGGATGTAATATAATGTGGGCCGCTGGTGGGCATTTTGGCGCTGTTCCGAGTTTGTTCTAATCCGTCAAAAGGACGGACTGCTTTCAGATTTTTCCGTCATTGTTAGAAAAAATCCGTCATTGACGGAAAATATTCGGTTAAAGCGACCTCTGGTCCGGGCCTTAAGACGTTTCTCTCCATGGAGAACCAATCCTGCTTAAAATAAGAATAAAGAAACGTATTAGTAAAGCCAACAATAGCTACATCTAACCACATACTGTAGAAGGAGATATTTGCTGCTTTGCATCTCTGAATTGTTGTCTTTTAAACCGATTAAGAGAACATTTTAACATGCAAAGCTACAATTACGATGTAATGGCTTTATTGTCATTTGCACAACGTTTACAGTGTAGTTGTTGTGCAAGTGAAATACGGCAATAAGTTAATTGTGTACACGCATAATCAAATGAGATGAGACGTATTGTAAAAAGAAATACTGTACAGTAGAAACATGACTTCTTATGGAAATACAAAGCTACATTTGATGTGATAAAAGGTGCAGTAGCATTCTGACAGCGTACACACACACACACACACACACACACACACACACACTGTGTACATTTCAGTGTCTTTTCATGTTCTCCTCAGAGTGTGTAAGATATACATGTGTGTGTGTTTATTTCTTGTGCTTGCGTGGATACATGTGTTCCAGCTGTTTTGTTTTATTAGTGCCATTGTTCCTGTGAAGTGTTGATTCCTTCTCTCACACACATACACAAACACACACACACACACACACACACACACACACACACACACTGAGAGACTGAATCAGCACATCTGTTTATTCTTCATGGGTCATTCATTTCGTGAGCACGCTTTCAAATTCCTCACATATCGCGTGTCTTAATTGAAACATTAATTTGGATGTTCTTCTCATGGCTGCTTTTTTTTTTGCTCTTTGGAATTCAGGACAGCAAACGCACTGAAGCTTCGGTAGACATATTGATGTAATGGTGTTGGTAGGAATATCTGTTTTTGTAACTTCTGAATGAAGGCAATTTACTAAATAAAGGCAGTTGAATAAATCAGGGGAAATGCATAATAAACTACGAGCAGGGACGAGCCGTTTGTTAAAAGGGTTAATAAGAGAAGACACTTCGTTTAACAACTAATTGAGATGCGGCTGAAAAACCCAATTGATGTGCTGCAAAGACTTTGATTTGACACCAAATGCATCTGAAGAAACGTTATGAAACCTCACCATGTCTTCTTCCATGCTTTCACCGTGGTTAGTGCCAACATACTTTTCTTTTTAAACGTAAAAATACATTTAAAAAAACACTGATTAGTAATTTGTGTCATGAAAATACATATTATTCCCTCAAGTTATGAAGTAAAATGCAGGAAAGTACTTAATTATCAACTTCTTACATTATTAACACAAATGTATAACTTTTGCAGTTGTACCGAATAGAGTGGTGCAGGAATGAGTCCTTAATGAGTTTAATGAGTCAGCATTTTACCACTTCCTGTTTCCTTTGTCTTAAAGTCAATGTTTTTATGAACATATTTTGGGTAAGAAGCCAGAAATGAGGTCTGCTGTTAACAAAACACATGTCAACCAAACACATATTCAAATAGACTACATCAAATTGATCTTAATTCAGAATAATAGTATTTTTCAAAAGCTCAAACTGTATGTGTATATATTATGGTCTGGTTTTATTATAAAGCCATTTAAGTAGAAATCGTAAAAAACCCAGCTATAAATCAGCATTTGAGCACCCTTGGGACGCTTGGGACACCCTTGCAATACTAACTTGTCCTACAAATCCTCATTGCACCGCTCTATAAAGTTTCCAATGTGCCTTTTATTCGAATGACATCTGACAACCCAATCCATTTCTGTTGGATCAGGAGATAATAAACACGTTGTTTTGGATTAATTTCTCATGCAGCGACTACTCAATGGGCTTTAGTGGATTATAAGCCTTTTATTAAATTTGCCAACATCCTCATTTACGATCTTTTCTAAAGGTTCGTACGACACGCTGTTGCTTGTTAAATGATTTCAACGTCTCTGTATTTTCCTTCAGTTTGACCACCGTTACCTCGCAGGGCTTCAAGGCTGCAGAGAACTCAATGCTGTTGTTTCCACACTGAGACTCGTGTCTAATTAAGAGTGTGTGTGTGTGTGTGTGTGTGTGTGTGTGTGTGTGTGTGTGTGTGTGTGTGTGTGTGTGTGTGTGTGTGTGTGTGTGTGTGTGTGTGTGTGTGTGTGTGTGTGTGTGTGTGTGTGTGTGTGTGTGTGTGTGTGTGTGTGTGTGTGTGTGTGTGTGTGTGTGTGTGTGTGTGTGTGTGAGGAAGGTAGGTAGGTAGGAGATAAGGTTGCCTTGGCAGCAACCAGATTATAATTGTCCTGGAGTGGCAGTAATCCCCCCCCTCAAACCCCGCCCAGCTTGTTTTGTTCAGCGCAAATCAAGGCGCTTTCAATCTGTCCGTCTGAGAGAGAGATTTCACAAACATTGGGAGGCAGGGAGCTAATGAAACAAAAAAGAAAAAAGCAATAGTAGATGGCCCTTTCGATCATCACTTCACACACACACGATACAAGAATACACACACACACACACACACACACAGAGAGAGACTTGCATGGTGCTTCAGATTGATTCAAGTGTTCGAAATTACATCACTGCCTTGAGCGAGAGAGCCGTGAACTCATCAGCTGCTGCAATATTTGGTTTGTTGGACTGCACATGTTTTGATTCCTAAAATAAAAACCTGTTACGACATGTCAAAGTCAGTGAGAAAAAGTACTTTAAGGTATACAGTAGTTTGGATGTTCTTAAGTGTGGTTGTAGGAGGTACTTTTACATTAATGTAATCACCACATTCAAGACCCTCCTCAAAACCCACCTTTTCAAATGACTCACTGTAGTGCTCCCTGTCATATGTTTCCCTATCATTTATCCAATTGAATTGTCTTCTCCATGATGGTATGTTTGTGTTGTGTCTCATGTTCTGTTGCCTTTACCTCTTAGAATATTTAACACATTGTACAGTGCCCTGGGTGTCATGAAAGGGGGGGGAAGCTGGCGTGTTTTTCGCCGCTCTTCATGCCGACGCTTACTTCTCGTATCTACCACTCCCTGCCGTCAATCTATTTAATTCCCAGACACAGCGAAAATATTGTTCTGCTCTGGTTTTGTGTTTCTACCATCTCCGTTGCTCAGCCGATTATGTTCGGCTGCTGTTTAGCTCCTAGCCTCTGCCGTCCTACCATTAGCATAACGAGCTTCACCACCGAACTCCGCCGCTTGAAGGCCTCTGGTCGCCAGCTGGAGAGGCTCTCCAAAAAAACTGGCCTCACGGTCCACCTCCTGGCCTTTCGTGACCATGTCAAAACTTACAAGGAAGCTCTCTCCCACGCCAAGACTCATTACTACTCCCGTCTCATCGGTGCCCAGCAAAGCAACCCCAGAACACTGTTCTCCACCATCAACCCCCTACTCCGCCCCCCTGACGCCCCCCAGCCCTCAGGGGCTCCCGATCTGTGCTCCAAATTCCTCGACTTCTTCCAGGCGAAAGTCGAGGCCATCCATCAGCTGCTCCTGGCGCCTGGCCCTCCCCCCCTACCTGCACCTCAGCCACCTGGTGACGCACCCCCAGCGCCGCGCCTCTCCCACTCCAACCTCTCCTCCTTCTCCCTTGTGGATGCTCTCCAAGTGTCCAAACTGGTCAGCTCGGCCAAAACCTCCACCTGCTCCCTGGACCCCATGCCCACAGCCCTGGTCAAGGACTGCCTACCCACCCTCTGTCCCTACATGGTGGTCATCATCAACGCTTCTCTGGCTTCTGGTATAGTTCCCACCAGCTTCAAAATGGCTTCAGTCACCCCTATACTAAAAAAACCTGGCCTGGACCCCGACGACCTCCAGAACCACCGGCCGATCTCCAACCTTCCTTTTCTAAGCAAAACTCTGGAAAGAGTGGTCGCCGGCCAACTCCATCTGTACATGTACATCTGTACATCTGTACATCATGTATTCATCTGTACATGAGCTCTATGAGCCCTTCTAATCCGGCTTCAGACAGCAACACAGCACTGAGACTGCCCTCATCAAGGTCATCAATGATCTCCTCATTGCTGCTGACTCTGGCCGCCTCAGCATCCTCATCCTCCTGGACCTCTCTGCAGCGTTTGACACCATCTCTCACAACATCCTCCTCACCCGCCTCTCAGACCTCCTAGGTATCACTGGCACAGCGCTGTCTTGGTTCACATCCTACCTCCATAACAGGAAACAGTTTGTCTCCATCAACGGCTCAAATTCACCCCTGGCCCCAGTCCAACACGGTGTACCCCAGGGCTCTGTGCTTGGCCCCCTCCTGTTCACCATTTACATGCTCCGCCTCGGCCAGATCATCCGACATCATGGACTCAATTTCCACTGTTACGCTGATGATACCCAACTGTATCTCAGCACCACTCCATCCTCCCAGCTCCCCCTCAGTCTCTCATCAACTGCCTGCATGACATCAAAGCATGGATGTCATGCAACTATCTCAAACTAAACAGCAGGAAACAGAGCTCATGGTTGTGGCATCCTCGAGGTTGACGGCTGCTCCATCTCCTCATCTCCTGAAACCCGCAACCTGGGTGTCATCCTCGACTCCACCCTTTCCTTCCACTCCCACGTCAAGTCTGTGACCAAATCGGCCTTTTTTCATCTAAGGAACATTGCAAGACTCCGACCGTCACTCTCGGAGTCGGTTGCCGAAACCCTAGTCCATGCGTTTGTCACCTCCCGCTTGGACTACTGCAATGGTCTCCTGTTTGGGGTTCCCAACAAAACCCTGGACAGGCTCCAGTATGTCCAAAACTGTGCTGCTAGGGTACTCACGCACACAAAGCCGTGGCAGCACATCACTCCCACCCTCATCCACCTCCACTGGTTGCCGGTCAAGTCCCTCATATCATTCAAAATCCTCCTCCTTACCTACAAGTCCCTCCATGCCCCCCAGTACCTATTGGATATCCTTCACCCACATGCCCCTCCCCGGAACCTGCGGTCTTCAGACTCTGGCCTGCTTACCACCCCCCGCACCAAACTGCGAACCTTCGGGGACAGAGCCTTCAGTGTGGCAGCCCCCACCCTCTGGAACGCTCTCCCTGCGGAGATCCGCAACATCCCCACACTTGACGCCTTCAAAAGGGCCCTCAAGACCCCTCTGTTCAGTAAGGCCTTTGGCCCCTAATCTATTTGTTTTTTTGTCTGTCTGGCTGGTTGTCTGACTGCCTTTTGTTTTGTTATGTTTGTTTTGCCCTGTTCTTCCTTGTAAAGCGACCTTGGGTCTCATGAAAGGCGCTATATCCAAGCTATTATTATTATGAAAGACACCTTAAATACAATTATTATTATTATTACCTACGATGGCAGTCCACACGCCCCCAGTTAGGTGTGACGGAGAACAGTATTGCTGTGGACGAGGGTAGCAGCAAAATATATTTTACAATACATTTTATTTAGCTTACGCTTTTATCTAACGCGACTTACAATAAGTGCATCCAACCATGAAGATACAAACGTTAAAAAGCAGGAACATTAGCTCTCAATAAGCCAAACCATTGTACGTGCTACTGCATTGGCCGAAAACAAGCCAAACTGTTATAAATGCCAGGTACAGGGGTGCAAATGTCGCTTTTTTATTCGTTTTATTGGCCAAGGTGCAGTGAAAACAGGAGGGTTTTTAGTCTACGATGTGTAGACTTTCTACTTTCCACAGTCAAAGGGGAGCTTTTTTTAATACCATTTTGGAACCAGGTTAGCAAGCAAAGGCATGTCTTAGCCAGCCAAAATAAAGGTTAATCTAAAAAAGCCCCAATTTAAAACCGACCTCTACACACACAGGTGGAGGGTTTAGATCATAGACTGTATAAGATTTAAATACAGACAGCTCTAAGACAAACTCCTCTCTCTGTGGCAAAAACAGAAAATATAGTCATTTTCTGTAACAACAGTTTCAAATCAGCATCTCTCGGACCAAAAACGAATAAAATACTCATAACCCTCCTAATAGCTACATTTAAGTTTATTTTTTGTGTTGTTTGTTTTTGCAACAGTCCCTTTTAAATATTAAAAAATACAATCAAATGTATTTTAGCGTTTTCTGGCTAGACACATGTATAGGATCCTAAGTAAAACAATACAATGTCACCTTCAAGTTAACATCATTATGACAAGACTAAAGTTTCTTAACTAGTTGATGTTTGCACAGACCTGCTTATAAACAGTGTGTTTCATGATATACACATATAGCGTTACACAACAGCGAGGGCTAGAAACCATGGATGTATAATAAGAACTGGATACAGCGTGGGAGGCGGGGTCTCGTTCTTTCCAATGAGAGCTGCTCATTGGCGCATGAGGACAAAATGGCCCAACTTTTGAGAGAGCGAAACGTCACAGATTACCCAGCATGCCTGGCTGTCAGAGCAGAAGTCCCCGTATGTGCGCTCATAGAGCATGCACAGTTGAGTTGCCCCTTAAGCTCCCACTCTCAAGCTGCATCTCACTTCGGTTAAATGGATTCCTTGCGTCGCTCACTTGCGTCGTTTCCCTGCGACTAGTCCCTCCCACCAGGGAAGCATGGAGAGACGCAAGGAAACCACGAGAAGCAGGGAAATTAGTTTTAAGAGCAATGGGACGTCGTTTCCTCCGGAGCGTCACGTGAAGCGACGTCCGTTTGTGATGACGCCGCACAGCTGATCGTCTGACAGCAGCCAGATCAGTGCATGCGCTGCATCGTCCAATCAGTGAGCGATACACAGTAAGGGGGCGGGGCGAGTGTCTGAAGATTTCACCGGAGGATGGTCTGGTAGTTCCTCGATTATCGCTCCTCCGTTATCGCTCCTCCGTTATCGCTCCTCGATCTTCGATCCCCGTCCTCCGGCAATAATAAGGCCACTGGGACGCTACTCAAGATGGCGCCGACAAATCAACTTCCGGTGATACCGAAACCGAGGAGCGAGGAAATGAAAAATAACCGAAGTGAGACGCACCCTCTGATGTGCGTTCATAATGCCGAGGAAAATAACTCAGAATAACGTTATTAGCACATTTTACAACTTGAGGAGCTAATGTTTTTAATAAGGGCTATAAAATAGTTCATACTGGGTAGTTTATTTGGTTAACAAAAAATTATCCAACGATTTACAGACCACTCGTTCCCAATGTTAGTCAAGGCCCAGGGACATCACGGACTTGCAGTACCGCCGTTTGGACACAAGTAATATTTTCCTCAGAGTCCGGCGCACTTCCTGGTGGCTTGCTAGATACTTCCCACTCCTCCCTCTAAACCTAAATTGTGTGTACAAATATGTAGAATCATACATAAATATCTTGACATACCAATACAATACTATTGGTAAAATAACATAAAGTCATATAAATACAAAAATGCATACGGCTTTATGCATTTGTCTTCCTTTTATCCATAACACCAGCCTCATAAGCTTCGATAACGCTGCTCTACTTGCTTGTAATCTCCACCCTAACTAAAACTGTTTAAACATAGCTGTTTGCTAATCTTCTCATGCAACAAACAGATACAAAAACGGCTTGTCCAATTTGTGCATTTGTCACATTATCCAATGCACGGCGGAGGAATGTCATCTCCACGTAATCCGTATCCACAGCAGATAATCTGGCTTTTAAAGTTCCTCCTCATTTCACAGTGTTGCAGGAGATTTCTGCAGAGTAGAAAAAACTCTCAACCTGGCAGAGTTGTTTATGTCCTGCTGCCCCTGAACGCACCACAATGAACAGCTTTCAGAGCGATTTCACTGAGAATATATTCATGTTTTCTATGGGTTGGAGGAGAGTGATAGCATCGCTCGTAATGACACGCTATTGTTTTGTGCTGCCTGCCCAGGTGCCTGAAACAGAGCTGGATTTCAAAGAGAATATTCATGAAGCAGACACACACACACACACACACACACACACACACACACACACACACACACACACTCTGGATCAAGGCTGTCTGTTCACCACGGTATCTGTAATTTTCATCACAAAGAGGAAAATAAATCATAGAGGATCAGAACAATGGCATCCATGTGAGCTTGTATACACTGCATTACCTGCGTGTGTGTGAGTGCACCTGATCGCACACACACACACACACACACACACACACACACACACACACACACACACACACACACACACACACACACACACACACACACACACACACACACATCTGCATCTCCTGCCATAGATATTCAAATGTCTGCATGAGAAAATGAAATGGAGAGGCTGTTGAAGTGCTGGCTCGCCTTTTTTCTCCGGACGACACGTGAAGCCTGAATGTTCTTTGATATGTTAATACCTGCTCACTGTGGGGGCCTCGAGGGCCAGATGCATGCTGGGGGATATCGGTGTCAGTCATATTGTGAGGATCTACCTGTTTTAAGAGAATTAGTCACAGAAATTGTGGTTTATTTCCCTCTGCTATGGATATCAATTTGGTAAATTTGTAAGGCTACCTAAGACTTGTAATAGTTGTTGTTGGTAAACACATTTGTTGATTCTTGCATAAATCCATTGTTTTGGCTTTGGCAACCTCTCTACTGTACATCCCAACTTCCATTAAGCACCATTCACTTATCCAAAGCGACTTACAATAAGTACATTTTACTCTCAATTAGCCAAACTGTTCAGACTGCTACGTACAGAAGTGAGAATGTGTTGTTTTGTTTTGGCTGTTCCGCCATTTTGGAGCCAGGATAGAAAACAGGTGAGTTTTAATTGAGTGGTAAACCCATTTTCTTTCCACTTGCAACACACTTTTGTTTTTCGTAGACTAGCTTTAGCAATACTACAACCTCAAAGGGAGGTTAAGGAAGATCATTGGCATACAACAATGTGACTTTGACATCTTGATATGCTGTTTGCTCAATCACAAGTTAATGTTGCTTTCTTTGAATCTTGAACAACTGTTTTTGAACCTTAACCAAGTAGCTTTGGCATGGTTGTTTCAAATCTCAAAGTAAGGCCATTTAACACATGAAATAGTTGTTTGTAACGAAATTGACTTTCATTGATCCATCTTTGTGGCTATTTCAAAAACGTTCCTACTTCTGTCTTACAACACATTTTTGATTTAAGACGGGCTTTAACTACCAATACAATCTGTGTTTAACTCATATATGCCTTAAACCCTGGATCTTACCCATTTACATTTCATATTTATAAAACCATGTAATAGCTTGTACACACTGTAACTCATATATGTGAATATACTGTAACCTCATGAGCACTTTATCTACTCTTTGCACCTTCTGGTTGGAAGCACACTGCATTTCGTTGAAGTTTATCTAATTTAAAATGGGTGGTTAAAGGGAGATGTTATTGCGTTCATAGCGTATGATTTTTGACTCCTGGGAATAGCTGTTTGCATAATCCTACGTAAAGATTACATTGCTTTCTTTAAACGGTGAAAAGGACCAATT
>NW_022991677.1:0-2500 GCF_902827175.1 Gymnodraco acuticeps
GGCATTTAGACCAGAGGTGAAGAACCTCCTCGCTGTATTCTCTGGTTCACAGAGGTGGAAGAAGTGGAGTACAAATACTTTGTTTCTGTACTTAAGTACATGTTTCTGGTATCAGTACTTTACTCCACTACTTCTTTTTCTGACGACTTTTTACTTTCTACTTCTTACATGTTGAACACAAATACCTGTACTTTCTACTTCTTACATGTTGAACACAAATACCTGTACTTTCTACTTCTTACATGTTGAACCCAATACCTGTACTTTCTACTTCTTACATGTTGAACCCAAATACCTGTACTTTCTACTTCTTACATGTTGAACACAATACCTGTACTTTCTACTTCTTACATGTTGAACACAAATACCTGTACTTTCTACGTCTTACATGTTGAACTCAAATACCTGTACTTTCTACTTCTTACATGTTGAACATAAATACCTGTACTTTCTACTTCTTACATGTTGAACACAAATACCTGTACTTTCTACTTCTCACATGTTGAACCCAAATACCTGTACTTTCTACTTCTTACATGTTGAACTCAAATACCTGTACTTTCTACTTCTCACATGTTGAACTCAAATACCTGTACTTTCTACTTCTCACATGTTGAACTCAAATACCTGTACTTTCTACTTCTTACATGTTGAACACAAATACCTGTACTTTCTACTTCTTACATGTTTGAAACCAAATACCTGTACTTTCTTCTTCTTACATGTTGACACAAATACCTGTACTTTCTACTTCTTACATGTTGAACCCAAATACCTGTACTTCTACTTCTTACATGTTGAACCCAATACTGTACTTTCTACTTCTTACATGTTGAACACAAATACCTGTACTTCTACTTACTCTACATGTTGAACTCAAATACCTGTACTTTCTACTTCTTTCATGTTGAACACAAATACCTGTACTTTCTACTTCTTACATGTTGAACACAAATACCTGTACTTTCTACTTCTTACATGTTGAACACAAATACCTGCACTTTCTACTTCTCTCATTTTCCAAACAGCTGGTTCCTTTAGTCTGAATGTGTGTTTGATGCGTGATCATTATTCTTTAGAGTCATTGCGTGCCTATTGATTTTGAACACGATCCGTGTATCCATCATTTCCTGGTCTTCTCTAAAGAAGAGGACCAATGGAAACGTTGTCATGTTGCCGTTGTTCAGCATGGAAACATTCATTAGCTAACAATGACATTATTGTTCTATTAATATAAAGGGAGGTCAGGTACTCTTTAAAACAGCTGCTAGTTATGGGTACTTTTTACTGAAGTACACTTCAAAGCCTTTACTTTGACTTGAGTAAAGAAGTTTAGTCAGTACTTCTACTTTTACCAGAGTATTTTTAAACACGAGTATCTGTACTTCTACTTGAGTAAAGGATGTGTGTACTTTCCCCCCCCCCCGTTTCCTCCCATCCAGGCTGGTGTTCAGGAAAGTTCGCTCTCTGCTGGGAGGTCGGATACGGGTCTTGTTATCCGGTGGAGCGCCGCTATCCGCCGTCACGCAGCGCTTCATGAACGTGTGTTTCTGCTGCCCGGTGGGTCAGGGCTACGGCCTGACGGAGACCTGCGGGGCGGGAACCATCAGCGAGCGTAAGAAAACAATTACAAAGTACACCATTAAAGAAATAGAAAATGTTTTAAAAGAATATCTAGCAAATAGAGGAAGCAGTTTATTTAAAGTCCGCCCTGTATCATTTTTCATTTATTTTCTGAGAGCAAAACATCTATCCTCCAAGATTCTATGTCTGATCCCCAAATTGGGATGTATTTGCGCTGCAACAGCATAAACAACAAAGCCTTGTACATAAGTAGAAATTAAGATAGTAGAAATAAACAATTTAGAAATGTAAACATCTCAAATAGAAATAAAACAGCATTAAAAGGTACAAAATATACAGTTGACCGTGAAGATAATAGAGGTTGAGGAAATGATTGTCGAGGAACAGAGAGGTGATGAGGAGCTGTTTGTAATTACATTTTGTAACAGTCGGCTGCTACAAAATATCTCAGACTAATGAAAATAACTATTTATATACATAATAGCTGTCAGCTTGCTTTATTTACATAACATTTTGAGTATATTGAGGTGTGTCGCAACGTCTTTCCAATGCTTTTTTGGGGGGGAAATTACACTTCTTCACTTATTTGTTTTTGTATTTATTAACTGCTACCATATTTTGCTCAAAATCCAACTGATACGAGAGTCTTATTTACTGCAGTATCCATATGGGAATAGACATCAATATATTAACGGCTGCTTTTTCTTACAAAGAGTGCAACTTAAGTCGTGATTTGCTGGTAACCCTCCCTATTGTCTTCGTTTCCCCCTTACTTTGGTGTTCGCGGTCAAATTTGACCGGTCCTGTTTTAACTGCTATTACATTAACACAAAAACCATTAATCATCACCACATTTCATTCAACACCCTTTCAAACTGTACATATTGTATCAGGCTACTGGTATACATGAAGAACT
>NW_022991677.1:5000-51823 GCF_902827175.1 Gymnodraco acuticeps
TCCACCTGGAGTAAATCCACCAGCTACCCTGCAGTATACAAAGTCATTCAGACTAGCTGCACCTTTACCAGCTTTGAGAACACTTTCATGATCAATCATTATAAAACATTCTGAAATGGACCAATCTGCACAACGACTACTTTTACTGTCGCTACTTTCACTATATTTTGATGATAATACTTTTCTACTTTCACTTGAGGAACATTTTGAATGCAGGAATTGTACTGTAACAGAGTATTCCTACACTCTGGTACTTCTACTGTTACTCAAGTACAAGATCTGAGTACTTCTACTTTTACTCAAGAACAAGATCTGAGTACTTCTACTTTTACTCAAGAACAAGATCTGAGTACTTCTACTTTTACTCAAGAACAAGATCTGAGTACTTCTACTTTTACTCAAGTACAAGATCTGAGTACTTCTACTTTTACTCAAGTACCAGATCTGAGTACTTTTACTTTTACTCAAGTACCAGATCTGAGTACTTCTACTTTTACTCAAGTACAATATCTGAGTACTTCTACTTTTACTCAAGTACAAGATCTGAGTACTTCTACTTTTACTCAAGTACCAGATCTGAGTACTTCTACTTTTACTCAAGTACAAGATCTGAGTACTTCCACTTTTACTCAAGTACAAGATCTGAGTACTTCTACTTTTACTCAAGTACAAGATCTGAGTACTTCTACTTTTACTCAAGTACCAGATCTGAGTACTTCTACTTTTACTCAAGCACAAGATCTGAGTACTTCTACTTTTACTCAAGTACAAGATCTGAGTACTTCTACTTTTACTCAAGTACCAGATCTGAGTACTTCTACTTTTACTCAAGCACAAGATCTGAGTACTTCTACTTTTACTCAAGTACAAGATCTGAGTACTTCTACTTTTACTCAAGTACAAGATCTGAGTACTTCCACTTTTACTCAAGTACCAGATCTGAGTACTTCTACTTTTACTCAAGTACAAGATCTGAGTACTTCTACTTTTACTCAAGAACAAGATCTGAGTACTTCTACTTTTACTCAAGAACAAGATCTGAGTACTTCTACTTTTACTCAAGTACAAGATCTGAGTACTTCTACTTTTACTCAAGTACCAGATCTGAGTACTTTTACTTAAGTACCAGATCTGAGTACTTCTACTTTTACTCAAGTACAATATCTGAGTACTTCTACTTTTACTCAAGTACAAGATCTGAGTACTTCTACTTTTACTCAAGTACCAGATCTGAGTACTTCTACTTTTACTCAAGTACAAGATCTGAGTACTTCCACTTTTACTCAAGTACAAGATCTGAGTACTTCTACTTTTACTCAAGTACAAGATCTGAGTACTTCTACTTTTACTCAAGTACCAGATCTGAGTGCTTCTACTTTTACTCAAGCACAAGATCTGAGTACTTCTACTTTTACTCAAGTACAAGATCTGAGTACTTCTACTTTTACTCAAGTACCAGATCTGAGTACTTCTACTTTTACTCAAGCACCAGATCTGAGTACTTCTACTTTTACTCAAGCACAAGATCTGAGTACTTCTACTTTTACTCAAGCACAAGATCTGAGTACTCTCCACTTTTACTCAAGTACCAGAATCTGAGTACTTCCACTTTTACTCAAGTACAAGATCTGAGTACTTCTACTTTTACTCAAGTACAAGATCTGAGTACTTCTACTTTTACTCAAGAACAAGATCTGAGTACTTCTACTTTTACTCAAGTACAAGATATGAGTACTTCTACTTTTACTCAAGTACAAGATATGAGTACTTCTACTTTTACTCAAGTACAAGATCTGAGTACTTCTACTTTTACTCAAGATCTGAGGTACTTCTACTTTTACTCAAGTACAAGGTCTGAGTACTTCTACTTTTACTCAAGTACAAGATCTGAGTACTTCTACTTTTACTCAAGTACAATATCTGAGTACTTCTACTTTTACTAAGTACAAGATCTGAGTACTTATACTTTTACTGAAGTACAAGATCTGAGTACTTATACTTTTACTCAAGATCTGAGTACTTCTACTTTTACTCAAGTACACAATCTGAGTACTTCTACTTTTACTCAAGTACAAGATATGAGTACTTCTACTTTTACTCAAGTACAAGATATGAGTACTTCTACTTTTACTCAAGTACAAGATATGAGTACTTCTACTTTTACTCAAGTACAAGATATGAGTACTTCTACTTTTACTCAAGTACAAGATCTGAGTACTTCCACTTTTACTCAAGTACCAGATCTGAGTACTTCTACTTTTACTCAAGTACAAGATCTGAGTACTTCTACTTTTACTCAAGTACAAGATCTGAGTACTTCTACTTTTACTCAAGAACAAGATCTGAGTACTTCCACTTTTACTCAAGTACCAGATCTGAGTACTTCTACTTTTACTCAAGTACAAGATCTGAGTACTTCTACTTTTACTCAAGTACAAGATCTGAGTACTTCCACTTTTACTCAAGTACCAGATCTGAGTACTTCTACTTTTACTCAAGTACAAGATCTGAGTACTTCTACTTTTACTCAAGTACAAGATCTGAGTACTTCTACTTTTACTCAAGTACAAGATCTGAGTACTTCCACTTTTACTCAAGTACCAGATCTGAGTACTTCTACTTTTACTCAAGTACAAGATCTGAGTACTTCTACTTTTACTCAAGTACAAGATCTGAGTACTTCCACTTTTACTCAAGTACCAGATCTGAGTACTTCTACTTTTACTCAAGTATAAGATCTGAGTACTTCCACTTTTACTCAAGTACCAGATCTGAGTACTTCTACTTTTACTCAAGTATAAGATCTGAGTACTTCTCCCACCTCAGGTTTTTCTGCACAACTATATTCGCAAGATGTTCATGTTTTCTTGTGTTTTAACTCCCAACCACCTGAATGTACCCTCTTCTCTCAGGTGGTTATCGTAGTACAGACAAGCCAAATCCACGAGGAGAGATCCTGGTCGGTGGACCCAACGTCACCATGGGGTACTACAAGAACGGGTCGAAAAATGAGGATTTCTTCGTAGACGAGAGCGGTCAGAGGTGGTTCTGCACGGGAGACATCGGAGAGTTTCACAAAGACGGGTGCCTCAAGATCATTGGTGAGGAAATTAGGTTGGCTTTGGGTGGAAGTGTAAAGTACAAAAGGACTGGTTTATACCTCGAAATGATCACCATCAACATTGTGCCTAGGGATGTCCCGATCACCTTTTTTTGCTCCCGATCCGATTCCGATCATTTGATTTTGACAATCTGCCGATACCGATTTTTCCCGATCCGATCTTTATGCAATGCATTAAGAGAACAAAAAGGGAACAGATAACGGCTGGTCATCCAACGCGATGAGTTCAGCTATCTTGGCTGTTATTCGTTTGGCCTTTTCACTGTTCTGGGGCAGTTTCTCTTTCCTTTTAAAAGCCTCTGAAAGTGTCGGTTGTGTCAGTGCCGTTACCCGAGGGGCCGCTGTGTACTCGTCGTGTTGTTGTTTGTGTTTGTTTCTCACGTGGCGTATTAGATTGGTCGTGTTGAACGTAGCTCTGTTCTTTCCACCTGGCTGTTACACTGCTTTCAATTTCATAATACTTCCAAACTCCTGACATTTGCTCCGTCCCGACTCCCGAGTCACCAGCTGAACGTAGCCTCTCGTTAGCTTGCTGCTACTATTAGACACTGCGCCCACTCTGTCGCCAGCTTTGAGAGACATAAGCAACCAGGTCTGAAAACAAGCCCAAAAGAAGCAACACACACATGATGTTGTGTGATTTTAAACCAGAACTAATTCCTCAGGATGACTTTAAGACGTGAACATGGTCATTTTTGTTTTGTAACATTAAATAAAATAATACAAATATTTTATATAAAAAAATTTTTTTTTTTAAATCCCGATCCCCGATTTTTTCCTCCCGATTCCGATCTTTTGAAAATCACGTGATCGGATCGGGACATCTCTAATTGTGCCCCAGGTGTCTGAAATGTTCCCATGCAACATTTCTCCTCCACTTCCATCCATCAGTCTGGCAGGAAGCCTTTACCTTACTTCCCAGAATTACTCCACACTTCTGTTCGCTTTCGTCATCCAGAACCCCCCACATGTTCTCTCTTATCTTGATGACACATTGGTCAGGAGTCCAGTGGAAAAAGGAACCTTCCACCAGCTCATTCCTTTATCTTTTCAAATGTTTCCACACACTGTCTTTGTCTCCAGATCGTAAGAAAGACCTGGTGAAGCTGCAGGCAGGAGAGTACGTCTCTCTGGGAAAAGTGGAGGCCATGTTGAAGAACTGTCCTCTGGTCGACAACATCTGTGCCTACGCCAACAGGTAGTGTGTGTGTGTGTGTGTGTGTGTGTGTGTGTGTGTATGTGTGTGTGTGTGTGTGTGTGTGTGTGTGTGTGTGTTCTCCGTGTGTGTGTGTGTGTTCTCCGTGTGTGGTCAAAAACTGTATGGGCCTTCCGGCGGAACCTCTCACCAACACACAGGTTCCTACCTTTATACCCACAGGTAATTGGCTCCTACACAGATGTATAAAAGCAACGACAAACTCAAAGACACTTTCTTCCCAAGAGAAAGCATGCCACTCAACTCTTGCAATAACCCATAGATGTGCAATATATATAATTTACTATAATACACATACATAGGTACTCTACTAATATTTTCCTGCACTTCATTTAGCTGTTATTTTATGTATGTACGAATGCTGCGTGTCTCTGTTGTCTGTTGTCTGTTCTGAATGTCTTGATGGCATCTTAAAAGGAGTAGCTTTACTCTTCTCGTTGTACTTGTATAACGACAATAAATGCTTCTCATCTAATCCAACATAATTAGAGTCAGTAAGATGCTGCATTTGAGGAATATCTTCTGAGTCACAGGGCCTCCACGTACACAGAGTGACTTCCTGTAAACAGTGTGTGCCCTTGTTAAACATCAAAGTCGCCCTGTGGAGCTTTGATCACATTTGTTCTCATGCACAACGACATTGAGAGCACTCGCACGCGAGTTACAAAAACGTTCCTTCCAACAGTGTCCCAACGTTGCTCTGATCTACGGATGGAAGTAATGCACCAAGAGGCAGGAAAAAAGACAACTTCTAGATATTTTATAAGGAAAGAAATGATACACACGTTTTGTTGAGTAACCCAGTGCAAGAAAACTCCGCAGGGTGCCTTTAACTTATCAGTGTCATCTTTGAGAATGTGACTCAGCAACAGACTCTGCTCAGGCACGCATCGTTGCCATTTCCTTGTATGGGTTTAAACTCTCACCTGGTGAAGAATGGATGGTTTGTGCGTGCACATGTATGTTCTGCATCGCCTCATTGGGCCCAACATGCACGTCGCTAGAACACACGAACCAGCGTCGCTCAATACACTCTGTTTTCTCTTTGACATTTCATTTGCTCCAAAGTGCAAAAAACATTAAGATTCAAACTCCGGACAAGAAGGAAAGTGCAGATATTCACTTCAAGCGAGTCATACCGTTGTACTGGGAGTGCTGGTGAATTAGTTTCAAGGCCTACGTTAACTTCTGAAAGTGCTTTAAATTCTGCTTTTCACAGAATTTAAAAGCCAAGGTACAAACGAACCTGATGCCTTTTCAGTTTGCGAGGGAAAACATGCCGTTTTTCTGCGGTCCTGATGTTAATAGGCGCTTTCACACCGCAGTACTTTCCCCACAAAGGTTCATGAGAACTTAGTTCATGAGAACTCTTTAGTTCTCATGAACTAAGTACAGATCGCGTTCACACCGGAATAAATCCCTGGGGGAGGATTAGGCAAATGAAGCCGCTGACGTCACTTCTTCTTCTTCTGCTTTGGGTTTACTGGCAGGCCGCAAACCACTTCACGCGTATACTGCCACCCAAAGTCCCCGGCCGGAAGTCCCCGGAGTTGGGTAAATCGAGTAAATCGCCAGAACGCCGACACCTCCTCATCTCCACCGCTCCCATGTTTTATTTTGTGTTGCCATAAATTAGTCTCTCTGCGTTTGTGCGCTGGGCTAATGCTAATGCTAATGCGAGGATAATAAAATGGCGGCTTCACAAAAACTTTTTGGGAGTTTTACGGGGCGTGGTTTGCAATCCGCCCAGCCAATCAGACATAGGATACCTTTTTCTCCCACGGAAAGTCCCTGTTCTCTAGCAGGGACGGAAAAGGGGGTAAAAAGGTCTCATTAACTAATTTTAGTTCCGGATCTTTTTGGTGTGACGCAACATTTCGGAAGCTATATCGGAACTAAAGTGGGAAAAGTACTGCGGTGTGAACGCGCCTAATGGGGAGCTGTTCCAACATTTAAGAGACAGGAAAGCAAACAGGTGTGTTTTTGTCGAGGTGCACCTGGGTTTACCTCGCATGACTTGGAGTAGCAAGCTGATTGGCTGATGCTTGAATGAATGGTTTAACCAATGCCCTGACATCTGTCCTCTCCCACCTTTTGCAGCGACGAGACGTACGTGATTGGCTTCGTGGTGCCCAATCAGAAGCAGCTGCTGGCGCTGGTGGACCAGTACGGGATCAGAGGGTCCTGTGAGGATCTGTACAGCAGTGAGGCCGTGGAGGAGCTGGTGTTAAAGACCCTCACTGAGGCGGCTCTGGAGGGTGAGAGGAGCTTCTACCCTTTACAGGATACGGTTCGACCATCACTGTTTCAAATACACTCATGTTAGATTTCATTAATGCATGAATTGCCCACTGCAGCGAAAGGCTTGATACTAAAAACATGATTGTGTGCGGTAGGAAGGATTGTTGTATGGTTAGTATCAGACACACCTCTGCAAACAGCTTTCCAAATCTGATGCAATTATAATGCATCTATATTATTTACACAAAGTTGTCCAACTCTTCAAATAAGTTATATGCAAGCATGTAAAGAGACTAGCTGTAATGATGGCTATAAAATACAACAGGTTAGGTTAGCTGCTAGTCACTCGATTGACAGCAAATAAACAATTGGTTGGCAACAAGTCCTTAAAGTGATTTGCATACAAAAATGTCTCATTCAGCCTCTTGAATGTGTGAATGTTCTGCCTTTCTCTGGTTGATATCTGTTTGGTTTGAGACTGACAAAGAACTGGGACTTTAAGGAACTGCACATTTTTTGACATTTTACTTATCAAACAAAATAAGCAGCAGATCATTCGTTAATGAAATTGTAATTGTAGTTACAGTCCGAATAATGACTGCTCTGGCTAAGTGGATAATGCTCATTCTTTAGCTGTGACGCTCTATGTTGGGTTCCCTAGGGTTAGGGCTATCTAGATGAGGAATATTGACTCAAAGGACTCGTCAAAAGGAGAAGTCAGTCTTTGCCAGAGAGGAAAAAACTGAAGTACCTAGAAAAGAAAAAACACGTGGGAAAGCCAAAACCTCCGCCCAGTTGCTCCCGCAAATGGGGGTCCAATTCTGTGGGAAGCACTAATGTCAGGGTTTATTTACAAATGAATGTTTCGTCTTTTTCTGTCGCAGCCCAGCTCGAGCGCTTTGAGATCCCCCGAAAGATCTGCCTGAGCCCGGAGCCCTGGACTCCTGAGATGGGATTAGTGACTGACGCATTCAAGCTCAAACGCAAGGAGCTGAAAACACACTACCAGGACGACATCGAGAGGATGTACGGGGGCAAATAGAGACGAGGAGCGGCATTGTTCTCCGTCACAACACAGACCAACACTCGATCCAAATGAACACACTGTAAGAGCCCTGAACCGGTGTTAAAGGTCCCCTATTATTCTGTTTTTCATCAATATATCACAGGTCTCAGATATATCCAGAGCCTGTCTTTGATTGGCTGAAACACCAAACAGATCATTGCAGCATTACCCATAATCCCCTCTGTTTCAGTGCTGATTCTCTGTCTGTTACTTTAAATCGGGGGTCTCAAACTCAAGGCCCGAGGGCCAAATCCGGCCCGCGACTTCATTTCATGTGGCCCCGCAAGAGCTTGCAAAGAATATAATACGTTTATTATACGGTTACATGCCACTTTACAGAAGCAGGTTGTCCATAAACTACATGTCCCACAATGCATCTCGTTTTGTGACATGTGCACTGAAAGAGACTTGCAATGATTTGCTCTGGACTTCTGCTTTCAGACGTAGTTAATTAATAAGTTATTATCCTATCTGATAATAATCCAATTCAGAGGCAATAATGTGATATAATACATTATATATATTATATATTTATACAGTTACATCCGGCCCTTTGAGTGCAACCCTTATGCGAATGGGGCCCGCAATGAAATTGAGTTTGACACCCCTGCTTTAGATTTGGCCATTCCCCACGCCCCTCTGAGAGAGATTTGGTTACAAAGAACTCAATGGTGCTCTAGGAGGAGATTCAGGTGATAAGGTGGGGGTGGGGTGTGACCTTGGTTGCTGATTGGCTAATGGCTCCACAAGACAAAACATCGTTATGACATCATAAAGAGGCCAAAATCTGATCAGCTCATTTTCAGACAGGTTTTTTATAGAAATGGATCAAAAGAGGAGAGAAATCTTTGTTCCTGAAACTTTCAGAGTCTCTTTCCACAGAGGGGGACACATGTTGATGTAGAAGAGACATGAAGAAGAGAGGACACATGTTGATGTAGAAGAGACATGAAGAAGAGGGGACACATGTTGATGTAGAAGAGACATGAAGAAGATGGGGACACATGTTGATGTAGAAGAGACATGAAGAAGAGGGACACATGGTGATGTAGAAGAGACATGAAGAAGAGGGGACACATGTTGATGTAGAAGAGCCATGAAGAGAGGGGACACATGTTGATGTAGAAGAGACATGAAGAAGAGGGGACACATGTTTGATGTAGAAGAGACATGAAGAAGAGGGGACACATGTTGCATGTAGAAGAGACATGAAGAAGAGGGGACACATGTTGATGTAGAAGAGACATGAAGAAGAGGGGACACATGTTGATGTAGAAGAGACATGAAGAAGAGGGGACACATGTTGATGTAGAAGAGACATGAAGAAGAGGGGACACATGTTGATGTAGAAGAGACATGAAGAAGAGGAGCACATGTTGATGAAGAAGAGACATGAAGAAGAGGGGACACGTGTTTGATGTAGAAGAGACATGGAGAAGATGGGGACACATGTTGATGAAGAAGAGACATGAAGAAGACGGGGACACATGTTGATGTAGAAGAGACATGAAGAAGAGGGGACCACGTGGTTGATGTAGAAGAGACATGGAGAAGAGGGGACACATGTTGATGAAGAAGAGACATGAAGAAGAGGGGACACATGTTTGATGTAGAGGAGACATGTTGAAGAGGATTTTGCATAACAGGTGACCTTTAAATCTTAGCAGAAAGGAGGTCAGCAATCAAATGTCTGAGGTGGAATTTGTAACTAAGAAAGGCGGAGAAAGAAAACTGATGCATTTTCCCTTTTTTCTCGCCCGTATGACCCTCTTTGTGGCGATCTGTATTGTCCAGATGTGAGTTATGACAACAGATGTTTGTTGTGAACTCTTTTCTTGAAGACAAAAGACCACTATTTCTATCTCTGAATCTTTCCTAAACTTCATATTGATCCCCTTCTTTTTAACTTTTCCTGCAGGTCAGGAGACGGTTCAGTCTTTTGTTTTCACATATTTTGAGTTCTGTCAGGGGTTTATTTTGCCTCCCACCCACCGTCAGCCGGGCTTCGTCTCCCACGGTCTGTTTCCAAAGCACAAAGCCATTGAGGGCAAAGGAGAGCAGGTATGTGGTCCAACAATGTGTGTCTTTCCATCATCAACATTAAGGCCATTGTCCTTCTATAGGAACATGACAGAAACGGTCTATTTAATAAAAAAATAAACTGTTGTTTAGTCTATTGTATTTTCCTACGGCGATAGAGTATATTTTTTAAGCGTGTACAGACCACTTTGTGCACAAAAATGCACATTGACTTGCTTGTATTACAGACGAAATGATTTGATAAATCATGCAATAGGAAGATGTGTCATTTCTGTCCAAATAAGGCGGTTGATTACAGACGGGACATAAATAAAGCTTTCTCAATGTCTGTAGAATTCGCACACGGAGCGACTTCTGTGTGTGGGGTATGATTTTATTCCGTCTTTACTTAGCTGAGTCCTTTGCACGAGTGAGACTAAGTGTGTGATTCCTTAAATGAAAAAGGCCCCAGCATCCCTCACAATGTGACACCTGTTGCCTTCTCGCGATCCTCGCCTTTCTAACTCATGAATGATTTTTGTAATGTGATGTTTCTCCATCCGTGTACATATCTGTTTGTGGAGCTGTGGTCAGACCTGTTTCGGAGCTCCACTCTGAATGAACTTGTAACAGAAGTGCATCGACTTTTTATCCGTTATTTGTTGTAAAAATACCCAAATAAAGAAATAAACATTGTGTTTGGTCTATACACAGGGGGTTGTGTTGTTATTTAAGAAAGAAATCACCAGGTAAATATAATAAAATGTAAAGTATTAATCGGGTTTAGAATTACTTTATTTATCCTCAAGGGGAAACTGGATTTCATACCAGTTGCACCATTTAAAGGTCCCATGTCATGCTTTTCTGGTTACTACCCGTCCCCTTGTGTTATGACGGTTGTTCTGCATGTAAACGGTCTGCAGAGTCACAAACCCTCAAAGTACACCCTGTAGCGAGTACAACTCTAACACAGAGAAGACCTGTCTCTGCTGCCCCAGAACGCCTCGTTGGACATTTCTCTTTTTCCATTTTTTTCTTCCGGGCATACTGACGTAACGGTCACAGTGACGTAACGGCTCCGTGGATTGGTCCAAATGGATTTCTCAGCCTGAACTCAGCCTGAGCTCCGCGGTGTCTCGCAGACCCCACGCAGCAACCAGGAAACGACCCCAGTAATCCAGCTCACACTGTCCGCTCCTCCAGCAGCGAGCCCTGCAACGTCCCGCCAACACGGCTCCCAGACCCCACGCAGCATTCTCATCCGTTTGTCATTACTGGTGGCATTTCCTGGTTGCTAACAAACGCCATTGAAACACATAATCACTGATGTTCCACTGTAACGGCGGTGGACCAATCAGAGCACAGTGGGCTCACAGGGGTGGGGGGCAGGAGCTCCAACAAGCCGTATAGGACAGAGAGTGAATACCCATGCTATACAGAGATGCTGTTTGAGAAACCAAGTGTTTGGAAAATTGAACAATGTGAATCTATTCTAAACCTCAACAATGGAATTATGATCAGTAGAAATGGCCATGGGACCTTTGAGAATAAAAGAAAAAAATAATGTTAAAATAAAAATAATAATAAATACAATGACATTAAAATGAATTATAATTATATTAAAAAAAATAAGATAAATAAATAATTGTAATATTATTAATAAAAAATAAAATGTGCATATTTTACTAGAATAACATTTTTAATCAAATTAAATTAAAATTGCGTTAAAAAAAATTAAGATATATAAATAATTTAAATATTATTTTAATAATAATTTAAATATTATTTTAATAATAATTTGTAAATGTTTTTTATTATTCAACGAATAACAGAAATACAAGTTCGATATTAATGCTGGAAACCTTTTGTATTCCTTTTGGGTGTGATATCCATGGGACTAAAGTACAGACGGATTACAACATGTATGTGTGTCTGCTGCAACCCTCACTGATTCAATAAAATAAATCATTTAAACTTAATTCAATTCATCCATTAATGCTCACCATGTATTACGGTATGCAGACATCCCCGTGCTGTCAGACTGATCATTGGCTGAGTGTATCTGGTGATAAAGGGAGGAGTTCAGTCAGATTATTGAGTTAAACGTTTTTGAAAAGCAGACACCCTATAATGACCTAATAAAAGTGACTGTAAACAGTTTAATCATAATGTGAACAGAACAGCTATTCCGCCTGCGGGGGCTACAGGGCTTAACGGGCCTTTTTTCACGAAACTGTCTTCTTAAAATGTAATAAACTATGAATGTGTCATACTCACTTAACGGGAAGAAACTAAGCTAACTGACTGAACAATTTTTACCGAAACAAAACACAAGTCTCACAAGAAGCGTCTAAATGAGCCCTGAGCGAAAAAATGCTAACGCACCTATATGGGCATAGATATGTCTCATAATTATTTGTGTGAACATAAAAATAATTTGTGTGTAAATATGTGATTTGTAAATGTAAAACAACATCCACAAATGCATTTAAAAGATTTGCAAACTCACAAATACATTTGCAAGTGTAAAACGGATCTGCAAATACGCTAAATATGTTCACAAATAAAAAAAGATCTGTGAATATCTCTTTAACATTTACACCTTTCGATCAGGCATTTGTGAATCCATTTTGTATTTGTGGACCAAAAATGCGCTCGCGGATCTCAAATCTCTGTTCACGGATCTCAAATCTCTGTTCACGGATCTCAAATCTCTGTTCACGGATCTCAAATCTCTGTTCACGGATCTCAAATCTCTGTTCACGGATCTCAAATCTCTGTTCACGGATCTCAAATCTCTGTTCACGGATCGTCTTTTTACACACACGGAATTTTGAGACATATTTTCCGCCGGTCTCGGCTAAAATCTACTCGTGTCACTCGGTTATTTTCGGAAACCACGTGATGGCCTGCTGATGGCGACATTTCCGCATGATTTCAAAGTAAGAGCATGATGGTTTGTTTAATGCTCTGTTTTTGTATTATAATGAACAGCAGAACGTTAGATGCATTCTTCATCACCATCATCATCATGTTATAGTGATACAGTTAGTTTGTGTTATTGGTTCAATATAGCATATATCGAGCACTTTCGTTGATGTTGAAGTGCAGGCTATAGCCTACGCCACTTTCGGGTCCCGGGGGAGCAGCTGGCAGCGAAGCAGCCCAGATAAAACTCTTTCTTCATTGTTTGTTGTGTATTCAGTCAAGCGGGTCGAAGTTACAAAGCACTTCACATCTTATTAATCGGCCTAATTGTACCTTACCAGTGCAGTAATAAAGTAATCTGTAGAAAAGCACCGTATTTAGGTCAGGGTTATGGTGATGAAGAATACATCCAACGTTCCGCTGTTCATTATAATACAAAAACAGAGCATTAAACAAACCATCATGCTCTTACTTTGAAATCATGCGGAAATGTCGCCATCAGCAGGCCATCACGTGGTTTCCGAAAATAACCGAGTGACACGAGTAGATTTTAGCCGAGACCGGCGGAAAATATGTCTCAAAATTCCGTGTGTGTAAAAAGACGATCCGTGAACAGAGATTTGAGATCCGTGGAACAGAGATTTGAGATCCGTGAACAGAGATTTGAGATCCGTGAACAGAGATTTGAGATCCGTGAACAGAGATTTGAGATCCGTGAACAGAGATTTGAGATCCGCAAGCGCATTTTTGGTCCACAAATACAAAATGGATTCACAAATGCCTGATCGAAAGGTGTAAATGTTAAAGAGATATTCACAGATCTTTTTTTATTTGTGAACATATTTAGCGTATTTGCAGATCCGTTTTACACTTGCAAATGTATTTGTGAGTTTGCAAATCTTTTAAATGCATTTGTGGATGTTGTTTTACATTTACAAATCACATATTTACACACAAATTATTTTTATGTTCACACAAATAATTATGAGACATATCTATGCCCATACACTTAGCACAGAACTCTAGGTATAAATCGACAGATCATATGAATATAAATATCATCACTGAGCGATCAGAACTCGCAACAGGGGAAGCAAATACAGACAACACACGACGTAGCTTTAGCAAAACACGAGATATGCTCACCTTTTGCTGTTATTCTGATCAAAAGTCGTGTTCAATGGCATTAAAACGAGAAACGCGGCTGAAGGTCAATCCATAAACTAATCCAATGTGTCTGTCACCTTGAACAAATTATTGATAATCCATCATTCAATTTTTATGTCAAAAACTGAGTTTTCATATTAGCTGCTAATGATAGCTTCCAGAGAGTATGACAGCTTCCTGTTTTGGCTACGCGTCTCTCTCACTCCTTGTGTGTGTGTGTGTGTGTGTGTGTGTGTGTGTGTGTGTGTGTGTGCGTGTGTGTGTGTGTGTGTGTGGTGTGTGTGTGTGTGTGTGTGTGTGTGTGTGTGTGTGTGTGTAACTTCCCCTCGATCCCATTGGCTCTGACGGTTAAAAAGATCGAGCAAGGGGGGCCAGAGATATGGAAAATCCACCCAAATGACCCCAGAAGTGTTTTTATTTTTGCTAAATCTCTCTAAAAAGGTCAAATGTCACTTGTTTTGCATCAATCTTGATACAGAGTACTTATTATATGTTATAGTTTGGATTCCTAAAGCTTTTAGTCTACTATCCCATCATTCAAGGGTGGTTTTCACTATAAGTAATGTTTTATTTTTGGACGGACACAATCATTTAACATTTTGTACTATATTCAATCTGAATTTACTTTAAAATAAAAACATCTATATTGATTCTGACTTTTCTACATCCAACTCACAGGTTTATCATTACTTTGAGGAAAAAGATTATTAATTTACTCCTTTTAGAAGTGATGGTCATTTGTTCTGGGAAAGTCATTTTTTTCGAGCCTGAGACCTGAAGAACAGGCTCGGGGCAAGCAGACATATTCCCACTTCCTGTTAGTTTGAGCTTTGGTTTCTGATCGAGCATTCACTTTTAAATAGTGACCTGAAGTCCCAAGAGTCTGCAGTGGTGCAGGGATGAAAATAAAAGGCCATTTTAGCGCTTCCTGTTTGGACGTCAGTGTGTTTTTAGGTTTGGTTAAAAGCCAGAAATAAGGTCTGTGGTTAGCATTAGCTTACAATGTGTTAATGTTTTGTTTCTACAACATACCATATGTCAGTAAATACCCCACTGGCGGATGTGGAAAGCTTGATAGCCCAACTTCAGCTTTTACTCCTGCTGATTGCCTTTAGGCATCATAGTAGGCTGCACTGTAAACCCGAACGTTCAAAATAATTAAATAGATTAATTAGTGTAAACTTAAATTTAAAAAAAAGTTCTACTAACTTCAATATATTCAGTTCCTGTGACTGTTCTTCGTTTTTGAGTTAAGTAAACTGATAATCTTTGATTAACTTGAACTATTTGGCGGATTAAGTAAGCATCACTTAAACATATACATTGAACTGTACTCATTTCTAATGCTTATTGTGTGTCTGACGTCACTAACCGTCACTAACTGTCGAAAGTGGGATGCAGCACATGCAGCTAATACCTGCAGTAAGGTGGATCTTCACACTTAATTTCCACACTTTCCGGTGGTAATCAGCATCATTGGTCTCACTGTAAGTGCAATATTCATATTTCTTCACTTTTTTAAATATTTTGAGATTAAACATGTGAAAGAGAGTGTTGATGTTAGCCAGATACATGCATGTTAGCTAGCATTAGCCATAGGTTGAGTCAGCAGATTCACAGAAATGCCTGAATTAGAAAATAAACCCTGTGTGAAATACACATTTATACATGTATACATTTTATACATGTATAAATGTGTATTTCACACAGGGTTTATTTTCTGTGATATTCCAGAATCCAATGGAAAGATGCTGATGGCTTTGTGCTGATTTCAACACTGCAATTTATGAGAGATAATAAATGTCCCATTCTGTTTCTTTCTTATTCACTGTAGTCTGTCTTTTATTTCCACCCACTTACTTCCAGGGCACATGTGTCAAACTCGAGGCCCGGGGGCCAAATCAGGCCCGTGGTGGATTTAATTTCGGCCCGCAGGATAATTTCTAATCACTATTTGATCTGGCCCGCCGGTATATTGCACGCACACCTTCACTCCATCCTGAGGGTCTCCTCCGCTCAGAGCCTGAGCCCAAACATTGATGACCTTGCTCCCAAGATGAGACGCCAAGTATCTGAGCTAGCATCACAGAGCAGCAACCTGAGTTTAATGGATGTTTCCTTCTGCACTTTCTCTCAGGACAACAGGGCATGTTTGGTTTCTCTTTGAGGGGAATAGTTTTGTTGAAGCTGTTGTTGGCCTGTGGGAAAATGTACTCATAAGAAATGACTCTGGAAAAGCTGCAGATAGAGCCATAAGAAATGAATGCACCTGATTATTTCATGTTTAATGTTGTTTTTATAGGCAATCATTTAAGCTTTGTTAGTTCCAGGTTTAATATGTGCAACAAGTTCATTTCAATAAGTTCTGCAATAAACATTGAACCAGTCCGGCGCTCGACTAGTACCCATTTTTTTTATTTTGGCTCACTGTGTATTAGAGTTTGACCCCCCTGCTCTAGAGGAAAGGAATTGACATGAGGAGATCAGATGTATTTATTGGAACATAGAGAGACTGGTCCAGTGTGGAACTTGTAGATGTGACCATGCATCCTCACACAGTGCAGGATTAATAATTAAGTTAATAAACATTTTCTCCTTGAAATGTACTTTTCCATCACATCCCCTCGGGTCTCTTTCTGCTGGACTCTGTCGGTCTGATATATACTCTCGGGCTTTCGATGATTTCATTACAACCCCCTGGAGGCGTGAATGATGTTTAAAAGAGACGCTGCGTTTTTCATTTTTCTTCTTTCCCTTTGCACATGTTCCCCGCACGGCGTCCATAGACAGAGGACCAGCATACACTTGGTCATGTGACTCATGACACCAAAGGGACTCCGTATAAATAACTGCAACCATTTAGCACTGCTGCCAAAACTCAAGGAGAGCTGCGAGAAATACAAGTGGGGAAAGTTCACGTGAGATTTAACTCTTCAGTCTGGTGAGTACACAGCTTATTGTGTTTTCGTTCAGTCTTACATTGACTTCAGCTTCATTGTGTGGACTTTTGGTAACAATTGAATGCCAAATTAAAACATAAGTACACAACCTTACAATTAAAACAAGTTAGAATCTATTGTCAGAAGAATGAGAAGATGTTTATTAAAGTCTAATCATGCACACTTGAGAATATACTCACAATGTGAAATGTTTTTAAACTGTATGCATTGAGTGTCATTTGCAACATCGTTGAGGTATTGAATTACTATTTTCTGCATGATCTTTTTCATCCATTGCAAGGTGACATATTCAGACTAAACTTTACTTTTATTTTTAACGTAATAAACCATAAACTGTGTGCATTGAAGGCCATTTGCTCAAATCAAATAAAAGCAAAGTCAAATGTTGATTAATAATTAGGGGAAGCAAGTTCACTTTTTATCCAAAACATAAAACGTTGTGGTTGTATAATAATAACAAACTTTTGTTCCATACTTTTCATCACTTTGCAATCCTTTGAAAAGCCAAACTCCACTCAAAGTGCGGTGCGTAACGCGTGCGTAACGCGTGCGTATAGGTGGAAACAATCCTCATATTTATGGATGCACTTTTCTTTCTTTTGTGTCCAATCTAGGTCCTCCACATAAACTTCACTGAGAAAAATGGAGCACAAGGAAAACTCCACCTTGACTCCCAAACTGCTCTTCCTGCGCACGCAGAGCAGCGCGCACTCCCACGAGGAGCAGAGCAACGGGAACGCGTACCTGTACATTTTAATAGTCATGTCTTTCTACGGGATTTTCCTCTTTGGCATAATGCTCGGCTACTTCCGCTCCAAAAGGAGAGAGAAGAGGAGGACCAACATATTCACGCGCCTCGTGCACGAAGAGGAGCAGCGGGAGTGGGGCGCGCTCCCGAAGAAAAACAGCATTACTTTTCAACCCGCGGTCCCGGAGCTGCCCGCGGTGCACGTGCCTTTCTGCGGGAACCACGTGCCATTCTGTGGGAACCATGGGAACCACTTCAGACACCTCCACTACGAGGGCGTGCCCCAGTCTCCGCTGGCGTGCACGGTGTGCACGGAGCATAGCAGCGTCAGCTCCCAGTGCTCCTCCGCGGACACGCGCTTCGCCATAGAGGAGGAGACGGACAGCTGCGAGGCGGAGGGATCTGAGGAGCAGGTGAAGGACAGCGCGGAGGATTCAGGCTGATATCTGCCCCAGAAAACAGACCCTGTGTTAAAAACCCTCCACGGCTTAAAAAGAGGAGAAAATCCCCTGCAGAGAATACAGGAGGCTCTGAGGTGTTTCACATCACAGAGACCGGGACAGTCCAACATCTGTTTGCCGTAAATAAAACTTACCAAATCAACATCCAGAGGAGGAAGAAGTAGATCTTTAACTTAAGTAGCAATAGAAGTACTCTATTACTAGATCTGAATTCAAAACATAAGTCAAAGTATGAGCCTCCAAATAAGAGTATATTAAAGTACTCATTGTGCAAAGTGGCCCATATCAGATGAATATACAATATGTAATAAATAAAGGTATCTTATATCTCACCATGGGATCAATAAAGTTCATCATGAATTATTTAATGATTATTTTGTAGATTGATGTAATTTGAATTGAAGTAATTAAGGCTATCAAACACATGTTAGGCAGTACAACATACAATATTTGCCTCTGAAATGCAGGAGAGTAGAAGTCTCAGAAAATGGAAATATTATATATATATATATATATATACAAAAAAAGTATGTCAAAATTGTACTTAAGGACTTGAGTGAATGTATTTCCTGTCCTCCACTGCCAACATCAGCAGGTCAATCAATGTTAGGTAAATGCAGACAATGTATAGGAGGCATTGGCCCACAATCCTTTTTAGTTTTACATTTTTGAAACCAGATACAGATTTGCCTTTTTTAATATATTGTAAATAGGATAATCATGGTAAGAGTGACAAATATACCCACGCTGCTCACTGCTCACTCTTGATCGTATATAGGGGTTGCAATTCAAATCAATACAACTTTATTTGACTCTGCAAGCAGATCAACATAAACACTTCAATCAATAGCTGGAATCATTAATGAACACATTCATATATAGATTTTCATATCCACTTATAACAACTACTAGAGACAGAGAGAGATGTAGACTTGTGCAAAATGCAATATTAAGAACAAACTGGGCTATAATCCGTAGCAATACATCAGAATGTAGTATACTGTATGATGTCAGTGCATAACCCCTCCCTGTTTGTGACTCTTCTGCAGCGGACGGAGAGAAAAACTGTCTTTTTTTGTGGCTTTTTTTATAATGAACTCGACTTGCTCTTGCCATCATGGCTTTGGGTTTTAAAACGTTCCTGGAACTCACTTGAAAGAATGTCAAAAAACGATTAAATGTATTTGTTGTAAAAATGTAGCTTCACAATCAACGCTGTTCACACACAGTCAGAGATGTAGGTTTACTCGATGAAAGCAATGCACTGTACATGTTGTTTGTATTGTTCCCACTTTTTAACTTCGGATGGAGTCTTTGTAGAGGAGAAAATAAATGATTGTGAATTGAAATGTGTTGTTGTTTTTTTACAGTATGATGTTTCACCAGTGGAGGGCACTCTTGTACTGCTTTCATGTGGGGTTACTTAGCTAATAAGGAAGAGGAAAAGAACGTGGGAGAACATAAACGAGCAATAAAGTAAGGGTGATTATTATTAGCCTATTTGATGATTAGAATCAAGCAAAATGGGGCAGATTTTAACTCAATCAGGACGACAAAAGGACAAGAATCCAGAATATCATTTAGCTCATATCCTCGGTTAAACATGTCTCTAAAACTCTATATTTCATGTTATGGTAGACTTCTGATTATTAGAAAGTAATCAATAATTGATCAGACGACAAATAAGGAAATTGTGATTCTAGGGTCACGAAGATCGCAGAAAGAAAATAAAAAAAAATAAAAAATTAGATAAATGATTGAGTAACAATAAAATACAACTCTAAAGATGGATTAATAATGCAGTGTAAGCCAGGCTTTGTAAGAGGAGGGGTTCTCCAGACTTAACGTAATATATAAAACAACTTAATAAATTGTGTTATAATTATATAACCCTTGATGTGTGACAGATTGTGGCTTTTAGCACAATTAACTTGCTAGGGTTAAATCTGATAATCCACAAAGTTTTATTCTATTCGTATTATGTTGTGGAGGTTTAAGCATGGATTTTTTTTTATTGTGGATTCAATGTAAACACCAATCAGACAGTGTTGGCACATGTTGAATAAAGACAAATAAGACCAACAAGTCCTCCAACTCATACGACCAAATAGGTCGTTTGTTCAAGCGCTTAATACGACCTATAATCACTTTTAAAGTTTACGACCTCTAGTGCTCCCGTTGATTGCAAACGTTATAGAGGGTCGTTTATTCACAAATAACCCTGACCATTGTAGGATAGTTTGAAGTGTATATTGTACTTTTAGAATCAACGTACAGTTGATGTGTAGGATCTATAGTGTGATAGATATTACGAAGATGATTTGAGGTCTCGCCAGGATAACGTGTATATGCGGCAGCTTCCATGTAAAGTTAGCGTCAACCCTCACGGGGTGAAAACAGTATTTCCGGTCTCGAAGTTTTCATAATAAAACCAATGATCAAATGATTACACAGTGATATCTGCAGTACTCATCCACTAAAAAACATCAGTTTATCCTTGTTAATTACACAACATTTATTGGTTTAAATTGTGTACAATGCTTTTGTGTTTTTCCCACTTTCGATTCTGAGAGACACATTTCTTTTTTCAGAGGTTTTGATAGGCTAAAATCACGCCGCAATGCACGTCGGGATATGGTGTTTATGTGATATGAAATCGGAGAACATTTAAAAAAAAATGAAATAATACTTTATTCCGAGTGTGCTTGCTTTTCTCTTTGAAAGTCATCACATAACGGCATTGTAATACACGGTTCGGCTGCATTACATATTACATATCTGCCGTAGTTCTTTATTTATAGAGCCCTGATGAGAAAACAAACATGAGGAACTGAATACGTGACGTGGATCATAAATATATCAGCAATTAAACAACATCTTACATTTCTTTTCACACAACACGTCTCCTTGCAGTATCAACACTAATTCGGCTGACTTTTATATTTGATCCAATTGGTAGATAGGCTGTATTTACACCATAACGGTTAACAGCTGATATAAAGGGACTTGTAGTTTTTAAAGATATTACTGATTTTCTTTGAATTAAAGAATGTAAGTTGAGAGAATAGTCAGGGGTTTTGGGTGATGGGAGACACATCTATGGAATCACAATTTCAATAGCTGATATTATTATGTTTTATTAACTAGACCACTGGTTTTTTAACCCGCGCCGCCGAGTGGTTGAAGCACGTTATTAAATGTTGTTGTTGAATATTATATTTGATGAAAACATTTAAATATTAAGAGTAGCCTACATACAAAATAGGGGGAAAGTAGAAGGCATGATAGAAATATAGAATAGAAAATATCAAGAAGATACTGTAGTGATCACTACAATAAAACAGTTTAGTGCAGGACGCCCAAAGATATTAATAGGAGGATGTGCAAAACAGACAAACTAATAAGGCTTTATTTAAACATTAAAGAATACTTTAAGTCTTCCTAAGACGTCTGGTCTTCTTTTGAATAAGAAAAAAACGTTGGGGGTATCAACAGATAAATATTAAGTCTGACAAAGTACTTTTATTTTGGCACTTGACAATCACCTTCCCTGAATGTTACTCAGGTGTAACTAAAGTCTGATTTAAGGGTTGTTTATATTTCACATCATTAATCAGAATCTGCAAAGTAATCAAATAAATGTAGTGGAGTAAAAATACCAGGTTGACCTCTGAATTGTAGTGGAGTAGAACAAAGTAGTAAATGCTGCTGTAACAAAAACATTTCCCAACTTGGGATCAATAAAGTATATCTTATCTTATCGTATCTTAAGATGATCGATGGCTACTGCCTTATTTGCTAAATGTGCCTCTGAACCTTGACAAGTGCATGTTTCAGGCTTATCAATTAACAACATTTATTAATTCTATGTTTTAAATTTGATAACACCAATGTGTTTCGTATCCCCTAAACCTCCAGGGTGTATACAGTTTTTAATACTGGCAACTTCTAATTGTGGGAAATACGAAAACGTCTTTTAAAACTACAATTCCCAGTAGAGACGTGCCATAGAACATTTTGCGAAACCATAGATCATGTTGCGAAACACACAATAGCCAGCATGTAGTTCTGGGGGGGGGGGGAGCTGGGCTGGAGCCGTTCGAGTCCAGTTTTGGATAGCCTGCCGTGGTTCCATTCCATTTCAAAGAGCTGTTTGACGCTCGGCGTAACCTTGTGGCACTGCCACTCCAACATCCAATCACAGAGCTTAAGGACTAATCACGGGGTTTGTAAAGCAAAGCGGATGTTGTAGTCCCAAACGATAGGGGATTCCGAGTAGTGTAGTGTCTTCGGAAACTGTAGTGTCTAAACTCCGAAAAAACCATTTGTTTCTCCGAATCGAAGGTTAAAAACACAAAAGCATTGTACACAATTTAAACCAGTCAATATTGTGTAATTAACAAGGATAAACTGATGTTTTTTAGTGGATGAGTAATGCAGATATCACTGTGTAATCATTTATTATGAAAACTTCGAGGCCGGAAAAACTGTTTTCACCCCGTGAGGGTTGACGCTAACTTTACATGGAAGCTGCCGCATATACACGTTCTCCTGGCGAGACCTCAAATCATCTTCGTAATATCTATCAAACTGTAGATCCTACACATCCACTGGACATAGATTCTAAAAGTACAATATACACTTCTCGCTAGAAATCTAATCAAAAAGCATTTTAATGGCCAAACTATTCCATAATTTAGGATTTTCCAGAGAGGGTTATTTGTGAATAAAAGAATCTCCGGAGCGTTTGCAATCAACGAGAGCATGTTGTTTCTTACACGACCACTAGAGGTGCTACACTTTAAAACGTGACTCTGGGTCGTAAAAAGCTGCTGAACAATCAACCTATATGGTCGTTTTTTATAGGAGGACAGGCTGAAGAAGACAGTCACTGAGGCTTGTAAACAGTTTCCTTGCCTGATGATATGGGAACAGGAGCCTGGATTCAGCTTCAGGTTTCCTCTCTAACGCAACGTGTGCGTGTGTGTGTGTGTGTGTGTGTGTGTGTGTGTGTGTGTGTGTGTGTGTGTGTGTGTGTGTGTGTGTGGTGTGTGTGTGTGTGTGTGTGTGTGTATGTGTGTGTGTGTGTGTGTGTGTGTGTGTGTGTGTGTGTGTGTGTGTGAGGCCGGGCTGAGTGACGCAGCACAGAGAACACACACACACACACACCTACACACACACACACACACACACAGGCTATCAGCATCCTGCAGGCTCTCAGCCTCACAACTCACTGCAGTGACGGCTCGGCACACCAACAGCTTTAATGGCCAGAGGGAAAACACGCGTATATTTTATGACGTATATTCATTGACAAGTGTAATAGCCTATATTGACCCAAAGGCGTCTGCAGCTTCTTGTGTGTGTGTGTGTGTGAGTGTGTGTGTGTGTGTGTGTGTGTGTGTGTGTGTGTGTGTGTGTGTGTGTGTGTGTGTGTGTGTGTGTGTGGTGTGTGTGTGCGTACGTGCGTGCGTGCGTGTGAGAATGGATTTCCCTGTTTCTCCTCCCTAATTAAAACAGAATTTTAACAGCACCATTTGAACTGTATTGCCTCAGAGTACAATTAGGCAGGGAATTAACTGCATTGGCAAAAAAGTATATGTTTATGGGTTTTTACTTTAAGTTGTTATCTTCATTTAACTAGGCTGAGTGTGGATCAAAATATGTATTTTTCAGTTAAAGAAGTTGTATAAATTAAGAAAGATGGGACTATATGAAGCAGAATGTGAATAAGTCTATGTACTCTGGTCCTTCATGTTTTTGATGTCTTTGATGTGATGTCTCCTCTGTATTTGCGGGTCCCATTGCCATTGTTATTGTTGTTATTATTATTATCATCATGCGTCGCTTTCCACCTTCTTCTCCAGTAGGACTCGGATGAGGGTGTTGCACTTTTCTTTTCCTTATACATGTGATGTTTTGGTGTTGTTTTGTTTCTTTCCGTTAACCGTCAAGTGGGAAATAAGTATTTTTTGTGTGTGTTTCTCTTAGTATCCTAAGATACTGTTATGTTAGGCTGTGAACATTATTATTATGAAGGGCAGACCATCTATTTGTATTAATTTGTTTGTTTTAGAAAGGGGCAGGTCACATAAGATTGTATTCTTCTCCCTGCTCCTTTTCGCTCAATGGTAGAGTCATGTTTTGTGAAAATTATTGTACATTTGGTTTTGCGTACCATGAGCGGGACAAATAAAAATGAAATGAAAATGAAATGAAACTCACATATAAGAATAAGCCTCAACAATAAAAGTTTATCTCAATAGCGTGGTGCCGTGATTACGTGTTTTTGTACGCTGACCCTGCATAGCTTTGGTTAATGACATTTTTCAACGTTGGGCTATAGAGGAACTACAGCACGGTCACATGACTTCACGACACCACCGCTAAGCTAAAGGTGGCTAACGTTGGGCTATAGAGGAACTACAGCACGGTCACATGACTTCACGACACCACCGCTAAGCTAAAGGCGGCTAATGTTGGGCTATAAAGGAACTACAGCACGGTCACATTACTTCACCACCGCTAAGCTAAAAGCGGCTAATGTTGGGCTAGAAAGGAACTACAGCACGGTCACATGACTTCACGTCACCACCGCTAAGCTAAAGGCGGCTAATGTTGGGCTATAAAGGAACTAAAGCACGGTCACATGACTTCACGTCACCACCGCTAAGCTAAAGGCGGCTAATGTTGGGCTATAAAGGAACTACAGCTCGGTCACATGACTTCACGTCACCACCGCTAAGCTAAAGGCGGCTAATGTTGGGCTAGAAAGGAACAACAGCACGGTCACATGACTTCACAACACCACCGCTAAGCTAAAGGTGGCTAATGTTGGGCTAGAAAGGAACTACAGCACGGTCACATGACTTCACGACACCACCGCTAAGCTAAAGGCGGCTAATGTTGGGCTAGAAAGGAACTACAGCACGGTCACATGACTTCACGACACCACCGCTAAGCTAAAGGTGGCTAATGTTGGGCTAGAAAGGAACTACAGCACGGTCACATGACTTCACGTCACCACCGCTAAGCTAAAGGCGGCTAATGTTGGGCTAGAATGGAACTACAGCACGGTCACATGACTTCACGTCACCACCGCTAAGCTACAGGCGGCTAATGTTGGGCTATAAAAGAACTAAAGCACGGTCACATGACTTCACGACACCACCGCTAAGCTAAAGGCGGCTAATGTTGGGCTATAAAGGAACTACAGCACGGTCACATGACTTCACATCACCACCGCTAAGCTAAAGACGGATAATGTTGGGCTATAAAGGAACTACAGCACGGTCACATGACTTCACGTCACCACCGCTAAGCTAAAGGCGGCTAATGTTGGGCTATAAAGGAACTAAAGCACGGCCACATGACTTCACGTCACCACCGCTAAGCTAAAGGCGGCTAATGTTGGGCTTTAAAGGAACTACAGCACGGTCACATGACAATGTGCCATCAAGAAAAGAGGTACAGAAGGATTTCAGTATCTAATTTTCTCTGTCTACCCTAGCATTTATTAAATCAAATAACTATTCATATCTTACACTGCACTGTAGCTTTAATTCTTGTGTTTCATACCTGTTTTATTCTAAATTATCTAGTATTTTAGTGTTATTTTATCATGCGTTTCATGCACCATGTCTTGCCTTGTGTTGAAACATGCTATATAAACAAACTTGCCTTCCCTATTTTCCGGACAGCCTGACCCAGACACTTGTTGAAGCATTTTGAAATCTAACTTCCTACACAACATAAACACCTCTCTGTTTAATTCATTCATTTATTATCAACAAGGAAGTTGCGACGGATGCTCTGCCGTGTCTCTAGAAAGGGAAACTTGCCCTCTTCTCTGGTTCAACAGCAGCCGTGTCACGGTAAAGAAGGAGGAAGGAGTGAGAGTGAGAATAAGCAGCAGCTGTGATGCAAGGAGGTGGAGCAGGATGTTTGTCATTAGTTTCCCCCTCTGGGAATCCATGGTGGTTTGTGTCCTGAATCAGGCCTCACACATCCAGCTTTAAAGGTCCCCTATTATACTGTTTTTCATCAATATATTATAGGTCTCAGATATATCCAGAGCCTGTCTCTGATTGGCTGAAACACCAAACAGATCATTGCAGCATTACCCATAATCCCCTCTGTTTCAGCCCTGTTTCCAAAGTGCTGATTCTCTGTCTGTTACTTTAGATGAAAATAAGGAGCCCCTCCCCACGCCCCTCAGAGAGACATTTGGTTACAAAGAACTCAATGGTGCTCTAGGAGGAGATTCAGGTGATAAGGGGGGGGGGGGGGGTTACCTTGGTTGCTGATTGGCTAATGGTTACACAAGACAAAATATCGTTATGACATCATAAAGTGGCCAACATCTGATCAGCTCATTTTCAGACAGGTTTTTATAGAAATGGATCAAAAAGAGAGAGAATCTTTGTTCCTGAAACTTTCAGAGTCTCTTTACACAGAGGGGACACATGTTGATGTAGAAGAGACATGAAGAAGAGGGGACACATGTTGATGTAGAAGAGACATGAAGAAGAGGGGACACATGTTGATGTAGAAGAGACATGAAGAAGAGGGGACACATGTTGATGTAGAAGAGACATGAAGAAGAGGGGACACATGTTGATGTGGAAGAGACATGAAGAAGAGGGGACACATGTTGATGTAGAAGAGACATGAAGAAGAGGGGGACACATGTTGATGTAGAAGAGACATGAAGAAGAGGGGACACATGTTGATGTAGAAGAGACATGAAGAAGAGGGGACACATGTTGATGTAGATGCGACATGGAGAAGAGGGGACACATGTTGATGTAGAAGAGACATGAAGAAGAGGGGACACATGTTGATGTAGAAGAGACATGGAGAAGAGGGGACACATGTTGATGTAGAAGAGACATGAAGAAGAGGGGACACATGTTGATGTAGAAGAGACATGGAGAAGAGGGGACACATGTTGATGTAGAAGAGACATGAAGAAGAGGGGACACTTGTTGATGTAGAAGAGACATGAAGAAGAGGGGACACATGTTGATGTAGAAGAGCCATGAAGAAGAGGGGACACATGTTGATGTAGATGAGACATGAAGAAGAGGGGACACATGTTGATGTAGAAGAGACATGAAGAAGAGGGGAACAATGTTGAATGTAGAAGAGACATGGAAGAAGAGGGGACAATGTTGATGTAGAAGAGACATGAAGAAGAGGGGACACATGTTGATGTAGAAGAGACATGAAGAAGAGGGACAACATGTTGATGTAGAAGAGACATGGAGAAGAGGGGACACATGTTGATGTATAATTGTAGAAGAGAAGAAGAGACCCATGGAGAAGAGGGGACACCATGTTGATGTAGAAGAGACATGGAGAAGAGGGGACACATGTTGATGTAGAAGAGACATGAAGAAGAGGGGAAAAGTGTTGATGTAGAAGAGACATGAAGAAGAGGGGACACTTGTTGATGTAGAAGAGACATGAAGAAGAGGGGACACATGTTGATGTAGAAGAGCCATGAAGAAGAGGGGGACACATGTTGATGTAGAAGAGACATGAAGAAGAGGGGACACATGTTGATGTAGAAGAGACATGAAGAAGAGGGGACACATGTTGATGTAGAGAAGAGAATGGAGAAGGGAACATGGAGTGGAAGGACATGAAGAGAGGGACACCTGTTGATGTAGAAGAGACATGGAGAAGAGGGGACACATGTTGATGTAGAAGAGACATGGAGAAGAGGGGACACATGTTGATGTAGAAGAGACATGAAGAAGAGGGGACACATGTTGATGTAGAAGAGACATGAAGAAGAGGGGACAACTGTTGATGTAGAAGAGGACATGAAGAAGAGGGGACACATGTTGATGTAGAAGAGACATGGAGAAGAGGGGACACATGTTGATGTAGAAGAGACATGGAGAAGAGGGGACACATGTTGATGTAGAAGAGACATGAAGAAGAGGGGACACATGTTGATGTAGAAGAGACATGAAGAAGAGGGGACACTTGTTGATGTAGAAGAGACATGAAGAAGAGGGGACACTTGTTGATGTAGAAGAGACATGAAGAAGAGGGGACACATGTTGATGTAGAAGAGACATGAAGAAGAGGGGACACATGTTGATGTAGAAGAGACATGAAGAAGAGGGGACACATGTTGATGTAGAAGAGACATGGAGAAGAGGGGACACATGTTGATGTAGAAGAGACATGGAGAAGAGGGGACACTTGTTGATGTAGAAGAGACATGAAGAAGAGGGGACACATGTTGATGTAGAAGAGACATGAAGAAGAGGGGACACATGTTGATGTAGAAGAGACATGAAGAAGAGGATTTTGCATAATAGGTGACCTTGAAATACAATTCTAAAGGTTCTTTACTTGACAACATAGCTTACCAGTTACTCTACAAAACACAAATCAGCTGATGAATTGTGATGCCTAACCAGTGGTGTACACATTTACTCAAGTACTGTACAATTTTGAGAGAGTATGTCTATGTTATGCTACTTTGTACTTCTACTCCACTACAGTTCGGAGGTACATGGTGTACTTCTACTCCACTACATGTATTTAATACCTTTAGTTACTCTACAGATCTGGATGAATGATGTGAAATCTAATCAAGTGTTGAATCAGACTTTAGTTCCACCTGGAGTAAATCCACCAGCTACCCTGCAGAATACAAAGTCATTCAAACTAGCTGCTCCTTCACCAGCTTTGAGAACACTTTCATGATCAATCATTATAAAACATATCATATATATTATTCTGAAATGGACCAATCAAACAACGACTACTTTTACTGTCTTTCACTATATGTTGATGATAATACTTTTCTACTTTCACTTAAGGGACATTTTGAATGCAGGACTTTTACTGTAACAGATTTACACACTTACATATATTTGTATACTAGCAAAGGATTACATAATATAGTGTGTAATTATGAACAGGTGTGAAAGCAGTCGCTCTTATGGACAGCTCATTGTAGACAAAGTTATATAAGAAATTGTGATGAAATGGTCGGGTTGACTATTGTTGCCTTCATAAAATATTTACACATTGAGATTCATTATATATAACCATCATTAAAGGTAGGGTAGGTAAGAATGGAGGAACCAGCTGGAGTGCGCTAGAATTTGAAAATACACGACCGGAGAAAATCTGCCCCTTCCTTCAGACTTCCTCACAGAGCCCCTCCTCCAACACACACGAACGCGCACATGACCAATGAGTGCACGAGATAAATGTGTGCCCAGATGGAAGGCTGACAGGCAGGTAGGCCATCCAGTTACTTTAGCCGGGCCGGCTCAGATGATTGGTCGTGCTTTTTACAGCGCCACGGCTTCCACAGATGATATTTTGTTATTGGATTCTTTGTCAAAGCACTTCAGATATTCATTGCTATCGGGATGTTAAGAGCATTCCATGGAATATAACAAAAAGTGTATCTCGAGCCGGTTTCTCAAACTTACCTACCCCACCTTTAACTGTAGGGTTACCAAAGGGAAGTAGCAGCATGTAAAATAACCGGGAGAGAGAAAAAGGAGAGGAAACTGATTTGTGAAGCCACAAGATGGTCTTTTAATTAATACAATAAAAAGTGGCTCACCAGCCAATTTGCAAACTTACGACAAAACAAAACAACTTTCTCATAACAGAAAGCGACCACAGTAAACCATAACACTACTCAGAACTTCTACAAGTTCCACATCCCACGTAGACAACTACCAAACACTGCTGCACAGATCATCCACTGCCATCCATGCAGCTCACAGGAGAAGGAGAGAGAGGGTGTTTCTCAATGTCGAGGAAGGATGCTCCAGAGCCACTATTTCAAGGATGCTACGTCATCGAGTGCCGCCGAAGGACTGTTCCAATGTCCAGCATTCTTGGAATTCTACCACGGCTTCCACAGATGACATTTTTTTATGGATTTTTTGTCAAAGCATTTCATATATTCATTGCTATCGGGATGTTAAGAGCATTCCATGGAATATAACGTGAATTACCTACCCCACCTTTAATGTGGATATAATAACTTAGAACATCGCTTCACTTTACTGTAATGCAGTCTTTAAAAGCAAGATGTGCCATATAACCATGTTATGATATCTAACACAGTATATAGTCTTATTTCGCTATATCAATGCCCAGCACTCTATTCACGGTCAAAACTGGAGTTATATTTTGGACTCATGTCCCTTTTATCACCTGATGGCGAGCCTTAAGAAGATCAGTCTCATGCAGATGCACATTACAGTCAGTCATCTTAATCCTATTTGCTGTACCTCCCTGCAGCTCTCAGCCTCTTCAGAGAGTAATTACGGAGCCTTTTTGAAAGCAGTTGTGCAGCAGACAGTGATACGGATGAGCTTATTATAAGAACCACAACTTTCTCTGGAGTTCTCATCTCGACTCTGACCTTTTTTATCCGTATCTCAGAGACTCCAAAGCTGCTCATTATACCCCGTGGTTTAATGCACCATCACTGAACCGGGACTGAATGAAGGAGGTTTTGTGTGGAAACGAGAGGCGTTTGCTTGTTCCTTCATTTTAGACGTTATTAACAAAGCATACATAACAACACAAAGAAAGCACATCGAGGTACATACATTACAAAGCAGTTGACAAATTCGAAATTAAATAATAATAGTAATAACAATAATACAAATAAAAGAATGTACACAATATTAATACTCAGGTATACATTCATTGTCAATTCTTACCTCATGTTTCTTATAAATCTTAATTTTAGTGTTCTATACTTACTCATTTTTCCCATCTTCCCTCAAATATATGCACGTGCTTGTTCCTTTAAAGCTTGTTGTATTATTATAAAAAGTGTGTGTGTGCCGTCCGTCAGTCTGTCTATATTGATGTCATCAGCCCCACACACCACACACACACACACACACACACACACACACACACACACACACACACACACCACACACACACACACACACACACACACACACACCACACCACACACACACACACACACAACACACACACACACACACCACACACACACACACACACACACACACACACACACACACACACACACACACACACACACACACACATACCATGTATACATCACTTCAGGGGACATTACATTGACTTACATGCATTTCCTGGAGACTTATCCTAACCTTAACCATAACCAACACATGCCTAATCCTAACCCTAACCAAGTCTTCACCCTAAAATAATGATACCCCTCATGGGGACCTCCAATTTGTCCCCATAAGGGAGGCGAGTCCCCACATGTGACTGTGTAAACATATTTAGGTCCCCACAAGGATAGTAATGCTAGGCCACACACACACACACACACACACACACACACACAAATGTTTGCAGATGTGTTTTGCTTCACATTGTGGACAGCATTGTTTTCCTGAACAACAAACTGCAGACAAAAGTCAACCTTTTATCTAACGAGCGTTACCATGGTACCGTAAGCCAAAGGCTCATAAGCATCGATGGTCCAGGGGGATCTGGAAAGAGGAGAGCCTTTTAAAAACACTGAAGAAATGCAAAAAAGACAATCGCTGACCTTGAGAGTGAAAACACATGTCATGCATATGTAGGTGGTTCAATGGGAAATAAGTGATAATGTAGATTAAAGGAATGGTATGCTCACACTCATTTTTAAATAATTATCATCCGATAAAACAGACCAGTCTCTGCCAGTCTTTCTTTTTTTTTTTTTAATCCGATGACATTATCAGTGATTTTAAACTGATTAATTACCGAAATAACATCAACACTGTGGGCGGCGCCATTTTACCGGACGTGACGTAAACCATGCGTTTGGTTTCGAGGACACGTTGATGTTCATGTTATTTACTGTAGTTACTCTCTTCAAATATGCCTCATTGTATCGCGAAACATTGCCACAATTCTGATAGGAACAATCCACGGAATGCTCGGTTCCATCTGTTGCCAAAAGGTAAGCGTAGGAAGTACGTTCGGAGGCAGTGGCTAGCGAAATGTGGCCGGCCCGAACCGAAAGATCCACAGGCGCATGTATGCAGCGGACATTTCAAGTTTCCGGACGACTACTCTGAGAGTATGATAAAACATAACATGGGATTTATTGAACAACCATTACTTAATGGAGATGCAGTACCATCCGTCTTTCTGGTGTCATCACCGACCAGGACACCAGTTCGGCCAGTTGAGAAATCGCCCTCTGCAAGTGTGAAGCGACGGAGGACCAGAAGTAGTGCTCGGAGTAAGAATAAGGTATGTTATAGCGCATTTCCATTGCAGCGGGTAGCCCCGTTTAAACGTCCTTTATCGTCCAGGCCAGGCCAGTTTTTGGTGGCCTTTCCATATAGCGTAGTACCGGCTAGTGGGTATTTTCCCCCAGTTTTTCCGGCCCCATAAAATCGTGGTTCTAGGGCCAGGGACAACGAGGCTGAGTATGCTAAACTAGAGAGGGAATCGCTAGCAAGGGTGGTACTACATGCATACATATCTAGTAATCAAAATCATTGTATCTACTAAGTAGTACTAAGTAGGCTCGAACCTGTATGGCTGAATTCCCCCTTCCAATCTCTTCATATTGCTCAAAACTTCTTCCTCGGCTGACGAGTCCGAACTCAAATACTCCGCCATGTTTTCGTGTGTTTACAAAGTGAACGCATGGATGACGTCACGACCATCACGTGACTACTAAAAATGGGCAAAATGGCAGCGGCCTGACGGAATATACAGGTTTTGATCAAAAAAGAGCTATAAAATCATTATTTACCGGGGACTATCGCTGATTTCTTCAGGGTATGGTTTAAACATAATGTTTCAGTAAATACTGAAGTTTTGATTAATTATCTAATGAGTGGAGCATTCCTTTAAGAGCAAAACTCTTTCATGCTTAAAGCAGTTATAAAAGTGCTGTATGTTTTATATAAATACAAACCAAAAGGGTGTTGCTTGTAGTCTATTGACTGAGTCACTGTCACATCACCCATTGGTTTGAGGATTACAGTTTCTAGTTTTTTTTACAAGAGGTGAATCAAGTGTGAGGAAAAAATTGCAACTAAATACCGTAAAAGTAATTATTGAAGGCGCCCAAACTGGTAGAATGAAGTTGCAATGAAGTGAAATCACACTTTGAAAGGGTTAAAGTTGTAAGTGGAAAAATACAAACTAAAAAGTGGTAGCAAGCTGTCAATCACAAGGTAGCCCCGCCCTAAAAAGAAACTGCTTTATGTCTATTTGACTCTCAATTGGACCATCATTTAAAAAATGAACATTATGCTGTATTGAAGAAGACTTGAAGCTACAGATTGAGAACTTAAACTCATCAGGAAAATGTTAACTGAGGAAATAAATCAAGAAAGAATTAAAGGTCATTTTCTCGTAGACTTCTATTAAAATCAGACTTCCTATTTGTTGCCACCTGCTGGTTATTGGAGAGAGTGCAAGTTTCACTTCCTCATTGCCTTCACTTTTTAGACCTGTAAGGTTTCTCAATTCTCAAATTTCCCCTCCTCGACTCCTCGACTCCTCCGGTAGTGACCCGGAAATGAATTTCAGCGCGCCATGTTGAAGGACATCTCATTTCTCTAAATGCACTTCGAGGACCGAGGATCGAGCGTCGAGGAGGCTCTCTGGAGGAGCTCTAACCGAGGAGACACTGATGGGTCCTCCACGGTCCTCCACAGTCCTCCACGGCTCCTTCGCGGATGCATTTCCGGCAACAGAGATGTTTCAAAGAGTCGTGACGCATGGCCGGACTTATCTCAGCCAATGACAGCTCTGCATGCATCCCCTGGATATTAATTTAGAAACTGCTCTCATTGCGACGCGATGTTTACAGTGAGAACAGCTGTGAGGTGCAGAAAGCAGAGCAGTGTGTATAATATATATCACTCAGTATAACAGGCCTACATTACTCTCTGTATTTGTTTGCTTTAGTTTAGTAGATATCTACAAACAAAGAGTCGATATTTTTCTAAAACCATTCAGTGCTTCACAATAAAATATATATCCAGTCTCTGATTGTTACGTTATTATGAGAGTGCTCTCGTACTTGTTTGATTATGAAATTGTATATATTTATATAAATATGTGTGTGTGTCCGCATCTGTAGCCTGTTATTGTCTCATTATACCGCACTCTCAATGAATTCAAAGTAAATATATAAGTGGTCATGAACACATCTGTCCATCAGACAGAGGGCTGCTGTTCCTCCTGTCATCATTAATGGACGTCTCTTTAAAATGACCGCTTAGAGGAGAGGAGTTCTCATTTCTCTAACCGCCTGCTGCTTCCCCTCCTCTCTCCTCGGTTCCCCTCCTCGGCTCCTCCGCTCGCATGTCCTGTGGGCGGGACTAAGTCTCGAGGATAGGAGTCGAGGAGGGGAGTTAGAGAATTGAGAAGCCTTCCTTGAGGTTGCCCTCTATTAAGCTTGTATGCCTCTTTCAGCTGTTTTCAGTCTTAATGTGCTCATTAACCCTGTTGTTCCCATCAGCAGCAGTCAGCTGTTTTCAGTCAAAAAAGCTCTGATAAACTGGGGAAGAGGAACACTTTTTAAGCGCCGGAGTCCTAAAGGTGGGATGTAAGAACAGACTTATTAAAGCCTAATAAAAAACAGGTTTTATACAGTGCATTAGCATCAGGAAATCAAAGTGATATTTATCTCCAAGTCTTGGTAACAAGTGCTTAAGTGTACTTCACAGACAAAGTCCATCGAACTTCCCCTTTGTTCCAAAACATCTTCTTTAAAGTACCAAAAATACAAGATGTCTCCTGAAATATCATGTCACCCTCTGCGTGAGCTGTCCCTTTTCCATTAGCGTCTGACTGTAGTGTGAATCGCACATAAGTGTGACATCCAGCCAGGTGTGTGTGAAGCTTTAAGTCGGTGGGAGGTGTTGCTCCCACCGAAGTGAACGAAGTCTCCATGTACTTGTCACTGGAAGACACCCGACAAGCCGGTACACATACTGAACAATAAAAGTTGTTTTCATATCAATTAAATGGTGATTGGTAAATAGTAAGTAGATAGTAGTTTACATTTCCTTTTGCTGTAGAAATTGACATTGCTGCAGCAAAAGGTGAGGACAAATAAAAATAAAACACGCAACAAGAAAAATACTTTAAAACAATTAAAATGTATTAAAATTACATTCAAAGTAGTTTCTACTAATTTACAAATTGCATATAAGTTGTATTGCACAACAGTGGAGTCGTAGTCATGTTTGTATTATTGCAAGTTGGTGTAATTACACAACATAAGTGGTGTCTTATGCCCCTTTCACACCAACGCGGTTCCAGGGTCGGTTCGGAGCTAGAGTCTGATAAGCACCGGTTTTTCCCGCAGCGGAGCCGGCTCTTTTCCCCGAAAACCGGTTCTTACCAAGTTCCAAAGAAGCAAGAACCGCATACGTCACGCTTACGTCGGAGGCGGGGGGCAGGGTCGGGATCAACCTCCTGAACAACAACAAAAAGCCCACGTTTTGCCCCGTTTGTACACAACGATGGAAAACCCCAAACTTAAACCGTGGACCAGATTTGCAACAAACTGACGAAAGTTAAGAAGGATTATCAGGACCAAAAGCGAGACCTCGGACGGAGTGGCCGAAGTCGTCCGAAAACAAGTCCACATTATGACTTGCTAGACTCTGTCAAAGAACATTAGAAAGTCGCTTGTGACGAATGGAAAGTTCGTGGTGAAGTCGTCCTATTATTTCCATTTGGTTTCGACAAGGCAAAACGAGCAGCGCTTCAATAAAATCGGCCATTGTTGTCGATGTCGATGTGAGGGGTTTTCTGCGCGGTTTGGCTTTACGAAGCAGGCGCGTAAATGGTCACGTCATGACGGAAACGATGACGCAATGACACAACTCGGGCGGTGTGAACAAAACGGGGGCTGAAAAGAAAAAACGGTTCCGAACCAGAAGAGCGCAAGCACGGAGCTAGAACGGGAACCACGTTGGTGTGAAAGGGGCATTGGTCTTAAATTGTGTGAGTGTGAGTCTATTCTACTCTTATCATTTCCAACACAACAAACGTAGAAGGTGTTGCTTTCTTCTGGCTCATCAACACACACCTGTCTAATGAGTGTCAAATTTAGCAACAACGGTTAATTATGCATCCGAAGACCTGTCCACGATAGACTTGTTACCATAGCCACCATACGTTCAGGAGTTTCTATAATTAACCACCATTAAAACATGCAGTCAAATGACAGTCAAAAACACAACTGATTCTGGTAAGAAAATGTACTTCTTTTAGCTTCATTTCGACTAAATAACCCATGTCCTAAATCACATGTTTCCAGTTTTATTCTGCACAAAGTAACCTAATACATGTTGGAAATGTTTCCCCGATGGACGGATTAAATGCCTCCAATACCTCCACAGTGTTGCAACAAATCTGTCAGTCATGGTATAAAACTCACCTCGGTGGTACGAGGAGGCTAATTGTGAATTAACTTCCAAATGGTGTGGGTAATTACGGGCTAAAATGTAATTCTGCATGGGTTTAAAATCCAATAAAGCCTGTTAGTGTGGCTTCATTTTGAGCGATGCACATAATAACACCTCATTATTTCATCAATGGGTGATGGGGCATTTTATTAGCTCAAAATTGTCCCTGCTAGTCGCTTAAGAAGAAGAGTTTTTAAAGAGTTTGAGTCAATCATCAGGTGGTTATTGAATCTTCACTTTTCATAAGGAGCTTAATGTGTGGTTGTTAAATGTATAATAGGTTTTTGAGAAAAAAAGAAAAGGTACAGTGGCAGCATTTTGAACACAAAGATCAAAATAGACGCTCAGGGTTTCAACAATGTTGTGCTCCAAAAGTAGTGATACAATGTTGGGTTAATTTCAGGGAGGTGTGTAGAAATATCTACTTATAACTGGACACTTTCATTCTTTTTTGAATTTCTGAAGTGCAGTTAAAAAGGCCCTATTCTGCTTTTTGGGGTTTTCCCTTTCCTGTAGTGAGTGATATCGTTTTTAGTGCATGTAAATGGTCTGCAAAGGCTAAAATATCTGTGTCCCCCCCTCCTGAAACGCCTCCATTAGACTCCTTTGATTACTTCTGTAACATATCGACATCACCATGTAACACTCAAGCTTCTATTGGCTAGCGCTCCAAAACATTGTACGTGATAGGCTAAGGGGGCGGGACATCTCTAAGCGGTTGACCAATCACAACAGAGCCGGCCAGTTAACCAATCAGAGCAGACCGGGCTCTGGTTTCAGACAGAGGGTGAAAAGAGGAGCTGCAGCACAGGACAGTGTGAGAACATAAAGAGCTTTTTGAACATAAGCATGGAGACATGTAGAGACACTACATACTGATATACACCTGAACATCAGCAGGAGAGGACTCTTTAAAGTAGAGACACTACATACTGATATACACCTGAACATCAGCAGGAGAGGACTCTTTAAAGTAGAGACCTACATACTGATATACACCTGAACATCAGCAGGAGAGGACTCTTTAAAGTAGAGACACTACATACTGATATAACACCTGAACATCATCAGGAGAGGACTCTTTAAAGTAGAGACTACCTAGCTGATGAAATACACCTGAACATCAGCAGGTAGAGGACTCTTTCAAGTAGAGACTCTACATACCTGATATACCACCTGAACATCAGCAGGAGAGGACCTCTTTAAAGAGAGAGGAGCCTACATACTGATATACACCTGAACAATCAAGACAAGGAGAGGACGCTTTAAAGTAGAGACCACTGACAGTACTGGATTATACACCTGAACATCAGCATGATAAGGACTCTTTATAAAGTAGAGACCTACCATAACCTAGATATACACCAATGAAAAGCATCAGCAGGAGAGGACTCTTTAAGAGTAGAGACACTACATAGCTGATATACACCTGAACATCAAGGCAGGAGAGGACTACTATTAAAGTAAGAGCCTTAGCATACTGGATATACACCTGAACATCAGGCAGGAGAGGACTCTTTAAAGTGAGACACTACATACTGATATACACCTGAAACATCAGGCAGAAGGACTCTTTAAAGTAAGGACACTACATACTGATATACACCTGAACATCCAGCAGTAGAGACTCTTGTAAATTAGAGACACTACATACTGATATACACCTGAACCTCAACATGAGAGGACTCTTTAAAGTAGAGACACTACATCTCTGAATATACACCTAACATCACGGAGAGGACTCTTAAGTAGTGAGACCTAACACTACATACTGTATACACACGTGCTGCATCACAGTTGGAGAGGACTCTTTATGAAGTAGAGACACTACTGTCATATGAATACACTGAACATCAGCAGTAGAGGACTCTTTAAAGTGAGACACTACATACTGATATACACCTGAACATCAGCAGGAGAGGACTCTTTAAAAGTAGAGACACTACATACTGATATACACCTGAACATCAGCAGGAGAGGACTCTTTAAAGTAGAGACCTACATACTGATATACACCTGAAACATCAGCAGGAGAGGACTCTTTAAAGTAGAGACACTACATACTGATATACACCTGAACATCAGCAGGAGAGGACTCTTTAAAGTAGAGACACTACATACTGATATACACCTGAACATCAGCAGGAGAGGACTCTTTAAAGTAGAGACACTACATACTGATATACACCTGAACATCAGCAGGAGAGGACTCTTTAAAGTAGAGACACTACATACTGATATACACCTGAACATCAGCAGGAGAGGACTCTTTAAAGTAGAGACACTACATACTGATATACACCTGAACATCAGCAGGAGAGGACTCTTTATAACGTAGAGACACTACATACTGATACACAGCTGAACATCAGCAGGAGAGGACTCTTTAAAGTAGAGACACTACATACTGATATACACCTGAACATCAGCAGGAGAGGACTCTTTAAAGTAGAGACACTACATACTGATATACACCTGAACATCAGCAGGAGAGGACTCTTTAAAGTAGAGACACTACATACTGATATACACCTGAACATCAGCAGGAGAGGACTCTTTAAAGTAGAGACACTACATACTGATATACACCTGAACATCAGCAGGAGAGGACTCTTTAAAGTAGAGACACTACATACTGATATACACCTGAACATCAGCAGGAGAGGACTCTTTAAAGTAGAGACAATCTACACCTGAACATCAGCAGGAGGAGGACTCTTTAAAGTAGAGAGACTACATACTGATATACACTGACATCAGCAGGAGAGGACTCTTTAAAGTAGAGACACTACATACTGATATACACCTGAACATCAGCAGGAGAGGACTCTTTAAAGTAGAGACACTACATACTGATATACACCTGAACATCAGCAGGAGAGGACTCTTTAAAGTAGAGACACTACATACTGATATACACCTGAACATCAGCAGGAGAGGACTCTTTAAAGTAGAGACACTACATACTGATATACACCCTGAACATCAGCAGGAGAGGACTCTTTAAAGTAGAGACACTACATACTGATATACACCACTGAAAATCAGCAGGAGAGGACTCTTTAAAGTAGAGACACTACATACTGATATACACCTGAACATCAGCAGGAGAGGACTCTTTAAAGTAGAGACACTACATACTGATATACACCTGAACATCAGCAGGAGAGGACTCTTTAAAAGTAGAGACACTACATACTGATATACACCCTGAACATCAGCAGGAGAGGACTCTTTAAAGTAGAGACACTACATACTGATATACACCTGAACATCAGCAGGAGAGGACTCTTTAAAGTAGAGACACTACATACTGATATACACCTGAACATCAGCAGGAGAGGACTCTTTAAAGTAGAGACACTACATACTGATATACACCTGAACATCAGCAGGAGAGGACTCTTTAAAGAGAGACACTACATACTGAATATACACCTGAACATCAGCAGGAGAGGACTCTTTAAGTAGAGACACTACATACTGATATACACCCTGAACATCAGCAGGAGAGGACTCTTTAAAGTAGAGACACTACATACTGATATACACCTGAACATCAGCAGGAGAGGACTCTTTAAAGTAGAGACACTACATACTGATAAACACCTGAACATCAGCAGGAGAGGACTCTTTAAAGTAGAGACACTACATACTGATATACACCTGAAAACATCAGCAGGAGAGGACTCTTTAAAGTAGAGACACTACATACTGATATACCCCTGAACATCAGCAGGAGAGGACTCTTTAAAGTAGAGACAGCTACATACCTGATATACACCTGAACATCATCAGGAGAGGACTCTTTAAAGTAGATACACACATACTGATATACACCTGAACATCAGCAGGAGAGGACTCTTTAAAGTAGAGACACTACATACTGATATACACCTGAACATCAGCAGGAGAGGACTCTTTAAGTAGAGACACTACCATACTGATATACACCTGAACATCAGCAGGAGAGGACTCTTTAAAGTAGAGACCATACTGATATACATCTGAACCTCAGCAGGAGAGGACTCTTTAAAGTAGAGACCACTACATACTGATATACACCTGAACATCCAGCAGGAGAGGACCTCTTTAAAGTAGAGACACTACATACTGATATACACCTGAACATCAGCAGGAGAGGACTCTTTAAAGTAGAGACACTACATACTGATATACACCTGAACATCAGCAGGTAGAGGACTCTTTAAAGTAGAGACCACTACATACTGATTATACACCTGAACATCAGCAGGAGAGGATCTCTTTAAGTAGAGACACTACATACTGATATACACCTGAACATCAGCAGAGGGAGGACTCTTTAAAGTAGAGACACTACATACTGATATACACCTGAACATCAGCAGAGAGGACTCTTTAAAGTAGAGACACCTACATACTGATATACACCTGAACATCAGCAGGAGAGGACTCTTTAAAGTAGAGACACTACATACTGATATACACCTGAACATCAGCAGGAGAGGACTCTTTAAAGTAGAGACGCTACATACTGATATACACCTGAACATCAGCAGGAGAGGACTCTTTAAAGTAGAGACACTACATACTGATATACACCTGAACATCAGCAGAGAGGACTCTTTAAAGTAGAGGACACTACATACTGACTATTACACTCTGAATTGGAACATCAGTTAGGAGGAGGACTCTTGTTAAAGTAGAGACACTTACATACTTATATCACCTGAATCATCAGGCAGGAGAGGACTCTTTAAAGTATGAGATACATACTTATATACACCTTCTGTAACATCATGCAGGAGAGGACTCTTTAAAGTAGAGACACTACAGTACTGATATACACCTGGATACATCAGCAGGAGAGGACCTCTTTAAAGGTAGAGACCACGTAACTTGACTGATATACACCTGGAACATTCATCAGGATGAGGACTCTTTAAAGTAGAGACACTACATACTGATATTTACACCTGAACTCAGGCAGTAGAGGACTCTTTTAAAGTGAGAGACACTACATACTGATATACACACTGAACATTCGTAGGCAGGAATGCTGGACTCTTTAAAGTAGAGATCACTACATACTGCTATATGTCACCTGAACATCTACAGGAGAGGGATCTCTTTAAGTAGAGATAGAGACACTCCATACTGATATACACCTGAACATTCTAGCATGGATTGAGGACTCTTTAAAGTAGAGACAATACCTCGATAGACACCTGAACATCAGCAGGAGAGGACTCTTAAAGTAGAGACACTACATACTGATAGACACCTGAACATCATCAGGAGAGGACTCTTTAAAGTAGAGACACTACATACTGATAGACACCTGAACATCAGCAGGAGAGGACTCTTTAAAGTAGAGACACTACATACTGATATACACCTGAACATCAGCAGGAGAGGTCTCTTTAAAGTAGAGACTCTACATACTGATATACACCTGAACATCAGCAGGAGAGGACTCTTTAAAGTAGAGACACTACATACTGATATACACCTGAACATCAGCAGGAGAGGACTCTTTAAGTAGAGACACTACATACTGATATACACCTGAACATCAGCAGGAGAGACTCTTTAAAGTAGAGACACTACATACTGATATACACCTGAACATCAGCAGAGAGGACTTTAAGTAGAGACACTACATACTGATATACACCTGAACATCAGCAGGAGAGGACTCTTTAAAGTAGAGACACTACATATGATATACACCTGAACATCAGCAGGAGAGGACTCTTTAAAGTAGAGACACTACTACTTATATACACCTGAACATCAGCAGGAGAGGACTCTTTAAAGTAGAGACTACATACTGATATACACCTGAACATCAGTAGGAGAGGACTCTTTAAAGTAGAGACACTACATACTTGTATACCTGAACATCAGCAGGAGAGGACTTTTTAAAGTAGAGACTACATACTTATATACACCTGAACATCAGCAGGAGAGGACTTTTAAAGTGAGACACTACATACTGATATACACCTGAACATCAGCAGGAGAGGACTCTTTAAGTAGAGACACTACATACTGATATACACCTGAACATCAGCAGGAGAGGACTCTTTAAAGTAGAGACACTACATACTGATATACACCTGAACATCAGCAGGAGAGGACTCTTTAAAGTAGAGACACAATATACTTATATACACCTGAACATCAGCAGTAGAGACAACCTACATACTGATATACAACCTGAACATCAGCAGGAGAGGACTCTTAAAGTAGAGCACTACATACTGATATACACCCTGAACATCAGTAGGGAGAGGACTCTTTAAAGTAGAGACACTACATACTGATATACAACCTGAACATCAGCAGGAGAGGACTCTTTAAAGTAGAGACACTACATACTGATATACACCTGAACATCACAGGAAGAGGACTCTTAAAGTAGAGACACTACATACTGATATACACCTGAACATCAGCAGGAGAGGACTCTTTAAAGTAGAGACAACTACATACTGATATACACCTGAACATCAGCAGGAGAGGACTCTTTAAAAGGTAGAGACAACTACAATACTGATATACAACCTGAACATCAGCAGGAGAGGACTCTTTAAAGTAGAGACACTACATACTGATATACACCTGAACATCAGCAGGAGAGGACTCTTTAAAGTAGAGACACTACATACTGATATACACCTGACCATCAGCAGGAGAGGACTCTTTAAAGTAGAGACACTACATACTGATATACACCTGAACATCAGCAGGAGAGGACTCTTTAAAGTAGAGACTACATACTTGATATACACTGAACATCAGTAGGAGAGGACTCTTTAAAGGTAGAGACACTACATATTATATACACCTGAACATCAGCAGGAGAGGACTCTTTAAAGTAGAGACTACATACTTATACACCTGAACATCAGCAGGAGAGGACTCTTTAAAGTATAGACACTACATACTTGATATACACCGAACATCAGCAGGAGAGGACTCTTAAAGTAGAGACACTACGTACTGATATACACCTGAACATCATCATGGAGAGGACTCTTTAAAGTAGAGACACACATACTGATATACACACCTGAAATCAGCAGAGAGGACTCTTTAAGTAGAGACACTACATACTGATATACACCCTGAACATCAGCAGGAGAGGACTCTTTAAAGTAGAGACACTACATACTGATATACACCTGAAGCACAGGAGAGGACTCTTTAAAGTAGAGACACTACATACTGATATTACACCTGAACATCAGCAGGAGAGGACTCTTTAAAGTAGAGACACTACATACTGATAGACACCTGAACATCAGCAGGAGAGGACTCTTTAAAGTAGAGACACTACATACTGATAGACACCTGAACATCAGCAGGAGAGGACTCTTTAAAGTAGAGACACTACATACTGATAGACAACTGAACATCAGCAGGAGAGGACTCTTTAAAGTAGAGACACTACATACTGATATACACCTGAACATCAGCAGGAGAGGACTCTTTAAAGTAGAGAATACTGATATACACACCTGAACATCAGCAGGAGAGGTCTCTTTAAAGTAGAGACTCTACATACTGATATACACCTGAACATCAGCAGGAGAGGTCTCTTTAAAGTAGAGACTACTACTGATGATTACACCTGAACATCAGCAGGAGGGACTCTTTAAAGTAGAGACACTACATACTGATATACACCTGAACATCAGCAGGAGGAGGACTCTTTAAAGTAGAGACACTACATACTGATATACACCGAACATCAGCAGGAGAGGACTCTTTAAAGTAGAGACACTACATACTGATATACACCTGAACATCAGCAGGAGAGGACTCTTTAAAGTAGAGACACTACATACTGATATACACCTGAACATCAGCAGGAGAGGACTCTTTAAAGTAGAGACACTACATACTGATATACACCTGAACATCAGCAGGAGAGGACTCTTTAAAGTAGAGACACTACATACTTATATACACCTGAACATCAGCAGGAGAGGACTCTTTAAAGTAGAGACTACATACTGATATACACCTGAACATCAGTAGGAGAGGACTCTTTAAAGTAGACACTACATACTTATATACACCTGAAATCAGCAGGAGAGGACTCTTTAAAGTAGAGACTACATACTTATATACACCTGAACATCAGCAGGAGAGGACTCTTTAAAGTAGAGACAACTACTGATATACACCTGAACATCAGCAGGAGAGGACTCTTTAAAGTAGAGACACTACGTACTGATATACACCCTGAATCAATCAGGAGAGGACTCTTTAAAGTAGAGACACTACGTACTGATATACACCTGAACTCAGCAGGAGAGGACTCTTTAAATAGAGACACTACATATGATATACACCTGAACATCAGCAGGAGAGGACTCTTTAAAGTAGAGACACTACATACTGATATACACCTGAACTCAGCAGGAGAGGACTCTTTAAAGTAGAGACACTACATACTGATATACACCTGAACATCAGCAGGAGAGGACTCTTTAAAATAGAGACACTACATACTGATAGACACCTGAACATCAGCAGGAGAGGACTCTTTAAAGTATAGACACTACATACTGATAGACACCTGAACATCAGCAGGAGAGGACTCTTTAAAGTAGAGACACTACATACTGATAGACACCTGAACATCAGCAGGAGAGGACTCTTTAAAGAGAATATAGTTAATACTGTGTTTCTTGTTTGCAGTTTCCTTGACAATATGGCCCGTTTTGATTTGTGTTGCTATCCTATAGAAACAGTAAAACCTATTTCAGTCGGATTCTACTTTTCTCCTATATCGTATGATTTCAGTTTAATCATCAAGGTTATCTTCCACAGAAGCGCAGAAGACATTATTCAACTGTTCTCATAGGCTGAATAATACTCTACGAGTTCACTGCAATTAACTTCACATAATAATAAAAAGGCAAATATGAATTACTAGAATTGATGTCCTTTTTTTTTGCAATGTTAAAATTAACAATGTTGTTAATAGCCTATATGTGATTGCTTGTGAGCTTTTAAAACTCAAACGTTGTGCTCTTAGTAGGAGTGAGTCACTTGATAAATGTCTCATTTCGGTGAAAACCCTTTTAAAACATGTAATTCTCTGTTAATTAATATGGAAACGTGGGCACACAATGTGAATTTATAAGACTAAAGAAGCATTCAAAGATTATATTAAAGATTCAAAGGTTTTAATGTCATATCACAAGTGTAGAAATGGCAATGAGAAGTTTATGACCCAAACCCAAGAAGTCACATATATACACGTGAATAGAATGTGTTATATAAGAACAAAATGTAACATTGTTGTTCGAGATATTTGTTACTTACTCCTAGATATTTAACCTTATTGCCTGTTGACCGTGAATAACAAATCTGTTCTGACACCAACTTTAAGGAATGTGCTCCAGCACTTAGTGTCAAGTTTTATGGGCGAGGAATAGGGGAGTTTACGACTGTGGGAACACTGGGCTTTCTAAGCTCTCACAGATGTGAGAGACATCTCCTGTAGCTCCACAGATGTTTACGCCTCCCCAATATGCTCAGTTATTAACTCTCTGTAAACTAGTTTAAAAGATCAGAATTGACATGACAACCCACCCGTGCAGTCAGAACCTTTTGCTGCTGTGATTGTGATATGAATTCTCCGGCCGTATCCTTGTAATAACCTATCATGTTGACATCAAAGCTCCACTCTCCTCGTGTCTCTCTGAGTCTGACTCTCCATTGCTGCAGAAGTTTCCCTTACAATAGTAATTGCATGTAATGCATAACAGAGATGCAAGAAGTTTCTTCAAAGAGTATTTCCTAATTAAATCTAAGATCATGTCACATTACAGGCACGCATACTGCAATGTATATAGACCCAAAATATGTATATTGTCATTTAATTAATTTCTTATTTTAAAGTTACTTAAAGGTAGGGTAGGTAATTTGGAGAAACCAGTTCGAGTGCGCATAATTTGAAAATACACAGCCGGAAAAAATCTGCCATTTCCTTACAGAGCCCCTCCTCCAACACACACGAACGCGCACATGACCAATGAGGGCACGAGATGAGTTTGTGCAAAGATGGAAGGCTGACAGGCAGGTAGGCCATCCAGTTATTTAGCCGGCTCAGATGATTGGTCGTGCTTTTTACAGCGCCACGGCTTCCAGAGATGACATTTTAATGTATTTATTGTCAAAGCATTTAATGTGTTCATTGCGATCGGGATGTCAAGAGCATTCCATGGAATATAACAAAAGTGTATCTCGAGCGGTTTCTCAAACTTACCTACCCCACCTTTAACTGTAGGGTTACCAAAGGGAAGTAGCAGCATGTAAAATAACCGGGAGAGATACAAAAGGAGAGGAAACTGATTTGTGAAGCCACAAGATGTCTTTTAATTAATACAATAAAAAGTGGCTCACCAAGCCAATTTGCAAACTTACGGACAAACAAAAACAACTT